>NW_019272102.1:334700-368089 GCF_002738345.1 Cucurbita maxima | reverse complement strand
AGAGTCTTTTCACGAACAAGGAGGTAAATGAACTCACTTTGAAGGCCAGATTCAGTATTGCGACTCTCATGAGAGAAAAATTTTCGACAAGCCACGTGTCAGCTTGTTGGAAGGAAAGCACGTGAGAAAGCCGGCAAGCCAAGTGTCAACTTGCCTGAGGGAAAGCGTGTCAGACAGCCTGAGGGACACGTCTTAACGATAGGGTAGAATAACACGTCAAGTGCATTGTCAGGCGAGAAAATCTATGGCCTATTAGCTCAGTTGGTTAGAGCGTCGTGCTAATAACGCGAAGGTCGTAGGTTCGAGACCTGCATGGGCCAATTTCCCTCATTTTTTTAAATTATATCTTTTCATTATGAGTTAAAACACTACGATTTTTAGAAGATAATGACTTTTTCTAAGTTTATTATGCATAAAGTTACGTAAACGAAACTCGATTGGCTGGATTAGGAGCTAACGATCTATAATGTGCATAAAATCTTTGCCCAATTAGCTCAGTTGTAAGATTATCGTGTTAAAAACGTGGAGGTCGTAGGTACGACAATTACATAGGCCTAGTTTTACTAATTCTTAATAATATATTTACATGATACGGGGTTACAACACTATGAACTTTAAACCGATGATATGGTCGTTCACAGTTTTTCTTTAGAGGATTTATGAGAGTCATTTCAGGAACAAGAAGTTGGTAAATGAACTAGTTTTGGCCGTTCGATATGTTCTTTTATGAAAGACGAAATTTGAGGATTTTTTAGAGTCTTTTCACGAACAAGGAGGTAAATGAACTCACTTTGAAGGCCAGATTCAGTATTTCGACTCTCATGAGAGAAAATTTTTTGTCAAGCCACGTGTCAACTTGTGGGGAAGGAAAGAGCGTGAGACAGCCGGCAAGCCACGTGTCAACTTGCGGGAGGGAAAACGTGTCAGACAGCCTGAGGGACACGTATTGACGATTGGGTGGAATAACGCATCAGGCGCATTGTGAGGTGAGAAAATCTATGGCTTGTTAGCTTAGGTGGTTAGAGCTTTGTGCTAATAATGTGAATGTTGAAGGTACGACAACTGCATGGGCCAATTTCCCTCATTTTTAATTATATCTTTTCATGATACGAGTTAAAACACTACGAACTTTAGAAGATAATGACTTTTTTAAGTTTATTATGCATAAAGTTATGTAAACGAAACTCGATTGGCAGTATTAAGAGCTAACGACCTATAAGGTGCATACCAATGGCCAATTAGATCAGTTGTAAGATTGTTGTTTTAAAAACGTGGAGGTCGTAGGTTCGACAATTTCGTAGACCATGTTTTTTTAATTCTTCATAATATCTTTTCATGATACGGGGTTACAACAGTACGAATTTTAAACCGATGATACGACCGTTCAAAATTTTCTTTAGATCTGAGTCGTTCGATATGTTCATACATGAAGGATGAAATTCGAGGATTTCTGAGAGTCATTTCAGGAACAAGAAGGAGGTAAATGAACTTATTTTGGCCGTTCAATATGTTCTTTTACGAAAGATGAAATTCGAGTATTTCTCAGAGTCCTTTCACGAACAAGGAGGTAAATGAACTCACTTTGAAGGCTAAATTCAGTATTGCGACTCTCATGAGAGAAAATTTTTCGGCAAGCCACGTGTCAACTTGTTGGAAGGAAAGCGCATGAGAAAGCCGGCAAGCCAAGTGTCAACTTGCGGGAGGGAAAGCGTGTTAGACAGCCTGAGGGACATGTATTAACGATAGGGTAGAATAACACATCAAGTGCATTGTCAGGTGAGAAAATCTATGGCCTATTAGCTTAGTTGGTTAGAGCGTTGTGCTAATAACGCGAAGGTCGCAGGTTTGAGACCTGCATGGGCTAATTTCCCTCATTTTTAATTATATCTTTTCATTATACGAGTTAAAACACTACGATTTTTTTTTAGAAGATAATGACTTTTTTAAGTTTATTATGCAAAAAGATATGTAAATAAAACTCGATTTTTTTTAAGTTTATTATGCAAAAAGTTATGTAAACAAAACTCGATTGGCTGGATTAGGAGCTAACGATCTATAATGTGCATAAAATCTTTGCCCAATTAGCTCAGTTGTAAGATTTGTCGTGTTAAAAACGTGGAGGTCGTAGGTTCGACAATTACATGGGCCAAGTTTTATTAATTCTTAATAATATGTTAACATGATACGGGGTTACAACACTACGAACTTTAAACCGATGATACGACCGTTCACAATTTTTCTTTAGATCTGAGTCGTTCGATATTCGAGGATTTCTCAGAGTCTTTTTACGAACAAGGGGGTAAATGAACTCACTTTGAAGGCCATATTCAGTATTTCGACTCTCATGAGAGAAAACTTTTCGGCAAACCACGTGTCAACTTGTGGGAAGGAAAGCGCGTGAGACAGCCGGCAAACCACTTGTCTAGATTGGGTTGAATAACGCGTCAGGCGCATTGTGAGGTGAGAAAACCTTTGGCCTATTAGCTCAATTGGTTAGAGCGTCATACTAATAATGCAAAGGTTGCATGTTCGATACCTACATGGGGCCAATTACCCTCATTTTTAATTATATCATTTTCATGATACGAGTTAAAACACTATGAAGTTTAGAAGATAATGACTTTTTTAAGTTTATTATGCAAAAAGATATGTAAATAAAACTCGATTTTTTTTAAGTTTATTATGCAAAAAGTTATGTAAACAAAACTCGATTGGCTGGATTAGGAGCTAACGATCTATAATGTGCATAAAATCTATAACCATTTAACTCAGTTGTAAGATTGTAGTGTTAAAAACGTAAAGGTCGTAGGTTCGACAATTACATAGGCCAAGTTTTATTAATTCTTAATAATATCTTTACATGATACGAGGTCACAACAGTACGAACTTTAAACCGATGATACGGCCGTTCACAATTTTTCTTTAGATCTGAGTCGTTCGATATGTTCTTTCAATGAAGGATGAAATTCGAGGATTTCTGAAAGTTCTTTCAGAAACAAGAAGGAGGTAAATGAACTTATTTTGGCGGTTCCATATGTTCTTTTAAGAAAGATGAAATTCTTGGATTTCTTATAGTCTTTTCACGAACAAGGAGGTTAATGAACTCACTTTGAAGGCCAGATTCAGTATTGCAACTCTAATGAGAGAAAAAATTTCGACAAGCCATGTGTCAACTTGTGGGAAGGAAAGCGCGTCAGACAGCCGGCAAGCCACGTGTCAACTTGCGGGAGGGAAAGCGTGTCAGACAGCCTGAGAGACACGTATTGACGATTGGGTGGAATAACGCATCAGACGCATTGTCAAGAGAGAAAATTTTCCACGTGTTAACTTGTGGGATGGAAAGTGCGTCAGATAGCCAGCAAACCACGTGTCAACTTGCGGGAGGGAAAGCGGCCACGTTTCAACTTGCGGGAGGGAAAGCGTGTCACGTGTCAACTTGAGGGAGGGAAAGCGTGTCAGAAAGCCTGAGGGACACATATTGACGATTAGGTGGAATAACGCGTCAGGCTTGTTGTAAAGTGACTCGGCTCCACTCGATATTCGACACGCGATAGCTCTTCCGACCCACGCCCACGTCTAACCAAGTTTGACTAGAAGGATGTTCAACTCAATCCGTATGGTGCCACGCTTCAATGTAAAGAATTTCACTTTCCAGCACGCACCTTGGTTTTGAACCCACGACTTATCATTAACATTCCTCTCTTTCTCCATACTTCTTCAATTCTTTTCACAAGCTTAGAAATTACTTTCCCATTCTCTTTCTTCTCCGGTGTGAGATAGAAAAGAACTCCCACTCAGCTCAGCCCATTCTTCTCTAAGCTTTCAATCTCCAATTCTAAAAGCTTTCTTTTCTTTTTCAATCTCTACTTTCTCCTTCAAAATGCGCTCGTTCAGGGATTTCAATGTCTGCAACTAAGACTTCTCCATAGATTTATCCACTGTAGATTTTGGTTGTTGCTCTAAATCTCTATTCTCCTTCTGATGATCTGGTAGTTTCTTTGGCTCGTTCATCAATTGCGTGTTCAATCCAGATTCCTTCTTCGATTTTCTCATCTCCAATATGGCGATTTTGCCGAATCCCCTGTGTATCCCCTCGTTTCCAACGGTTTTCACCGCCTCACAACTACCGCCATCGTCTTTTTCTCCGTTGTGTTCTTACGCTTTCAGATCTTCATTTTTAGCCATCAAGAGAAGACCTAAGACCTTGGTTTGTTGCGTCACCAAGGCTAGGTTGATTGTTTCTTCCACCTTTTTATCGGCTCGACAATCTTTTACAAAATGGCCCTCTACCACAATTGTAACATTTGTCGGAGTTATAATAATTTGCATAGTGCATATTTATGACATTTGTAGCACTGAATGTTCTACCACAATTGTAACATTTGTCGGAGTTATAATAATTTGCATAGTGCATATTTATGACATTTGTAGCACTGAATGTTGGAGTAAATTGATCGACTGCCTCTTCCTCCATTGCGTCCTCTTCCATGCCAATTTGCTTGGCTCGGCTGTCTCTTCTTCTTATATTATCCTTCATGACTACTTCCTTGAGCACAGTGACCATTTTTACTACTTTCACTATCAAAACCTCTACCTTCAAAATTTTAAGAGTAGAGTACCTTTTAATCTTTGATTGACGCCTTGGTTTGAAGTGATTGATCAAGTGTTTCCTCCTTCTTCTTCTTACGTTGCTCGTCTTCATCGAGAAAACTGGCTAGCTCGTCGACTGTGAACGTTGCTAGGTCCTTTAACTCTTCTATCGCGCATAAAACATTCTAAAGTTGTTGGTTATGACCTTAAAATCTTCTCCAAAACCCGTGTCTCGGCTAACATTTCTCCATTTCGATTGAGTTGGTTAACTAGAGTTTGTACATGCGTGATGTAGTCAGATACACTTTCTGACTCCTTCATCTTCATGCTCTCCAACTTGCCACGAAGAGTTTGGAGATGCACTTGCTTGACTCGATCGATTTCTTTGAACACTTTTCCTAAAGTTTCTGACGCTTCTTTTGAAGTAGTTGCATTGGCAAGCTTCGCAAAGCCCGACTCGTCAACGGCTCGGAACAACATGTATAGTATCGCCTTATCCTTTGACCACACCTCTTTTAACGTCTTGTTTTGTGCCGCTGTATAACCCGTGGTATCTTTTGGTTCTTCTAACCCTTCTTTGACCACCTCCCATGCATCTTGAGAACCGGGAAAAGCTTTCATATGAATGCTTCAATTCCCGTAGTTTGTCTTCACTAGTCGTGGTAGCAGAATTTGACACACATTCGCCATTGGCTTGATATAATTTTGTTAACGAAAACTCATAAATTTGTGAAATAAGTCCCAGACACTAACGATAGAAGGAGACAAAGAACACTCTGAAAAAACCACACACTAACGATAAAAGGAGACAAAGAACACTCTGAAAAAACCTTATATTTCTTCTCTGTTTCTTTTCTTTTTTTACTTTGCTCGACTTTACCATTTTACGATAGTAATAACAAATGTATTTATAAGGTTTTCTAAAACTAAACAGAGACATAACAATGCCACTGTTCCTAACCCTTAAAAAGTCATTATTCCTATAAAGATTCTTGGCCTTTCATCTTCAAAACTCTTGGTGACTCTTGGATTTAAATCCCACTAAAATTCTCCATGGGGAATCCAATCCCTGCCACTTCCTTGCCATGAATCCCTTACCTTGATCCGCACAAAAATAAATAGAGAATTTCATGGAAATGGAGAATGAAATAGATGGTGGGGATGATGACGGGGAATGGACATCGCTACCTGTGGCCCCTGCACATGTCGTGTTTTATGATTGTATGACATATACTATGTTATGTATATGATATGATATATGATATGTTGCATACAAGTTACGCTATGATATCATATACACTATTCTAGGACTATGAGACATTAGAAAATCATGTATTGTTAATTATTAAAAATATGAAATGAATCAAGTATTTATATCTCATAGGAACACTATGCTAGGAATAGATTTGAGGTATGATTAGCGCCATGAATATATGGGACCTCATGCATTTTGTATACCACGTGCATCGAGATACTTCTATATTATGTTTAGTACACCCTATGCCTATGAAACATTAGAAAAACCATGTATTGTTAATCATGAACAATATGACAAGAATCAAGTATGTATGTCTCATAGGAACGTTATGTCATGTTTCAATATTAGGGATCTCATGCATTTTATATGGGAGGTGCATTGAGATACTTCCCCATTATGATTAGTATAAACACATACCTTAAAATATTTATGTTCCGTATGATATTATGCTGGTCGTTTCCCTTCATGGTATTTGGTAGTATGAGTGTGCACAAGCTCGACGAGGCAAACCCATAGAGTACTCTTATACCAACCCACCTGGTGGTCAATGTGCACATTCATGAGTCGTGTGTAGGGAAGTACAACATATTCAACTCTGCTCGGACTGAAAAGCAAAGCTCAAGCCCATGCCACAATGTATTTATGAAAGGATAGGTCCCACTATATTACACGTCATTCATATTCCGACCCTAAGAGTGGGATTACTTACTGAGTATTTATTAAAGTACTCAAACCACATGCTACTCTCATTTTAAAGTAAAGTTAAGATACCCATTTACGGATGACAACGTTGCGTTCAAGGCCAAGAAACCAAAGTTAGGGTAGTTGCATTCATGTTATTTTTAGTGATCCCTAGGTTAGATCAGGGCATTGCTTTATTTTTATTTAAACTAATGTTATCTGTTTTCCACTATGTTGTTCATAACAATATTGTTTTAATGAGTTCATTATGAACATTTAAGTCCATAGCATTGTTTATGAAATGTTGTAAATGAATTCTTTCATGCATAGCAGTAATGTCATGTATGCTGTGACGATATTGTTTAATAGAAAAATAGAGTAGTTGGTTATAAGAACCTTGAATAAAAAGGGATAAAAATATGTGTCCTCTAACCCGTGTAGATATTTTTTACGGATTATCCAGAAATTTCAATCTCAAAATCATAGTGGTTCTCTCAATGTATGTTTAAGCTTGCCCTGTAAAGTTGAAAGTTTAGGGAATAGTTTGGAACAACAATCGAGCTCCCAATAGTAGGCAATAAGCTTTTAGATTTTGGGTCTCCTTCTCTGAGATTTCTTCAAAATTCAAGAGCAATTCTACACCATTTCTCTTCAAACTTGTTCTTACAATGCTGAAAGTGCCAAAAAATCATTCCCCCAATCCAATTCGTCGATACACGAGAATACGTCAAGCAAGGACGATCCCAATTGCACCTCCAAAGAATGTTTCCATAGAAGACAACAAAGAGAAATAACCTCAAGAACAAGCCAAATTCAAGAAAATCTATTTTGGGCTCAAATTAGGGGTAAGTTTCAAAATCTTATCTACAATCTCTTTTTCTTCAAATTAAGGATTCCTTCTGCTTTAGAGCAAGAAATTACTTCTACTCCATTTTTACGAACTATGAAGTCAAGAAAATTAACTTTTTCCATGCAAAAACTACACTTATTAAAATGAGCATAAACTTTCTCTTTCCTAAGCATAATCAAAAGTTACTTAACATGCTTTACATGCTCATACAAAGTCTTTGAATAAATTAAAATATCATCAAAATGTACAACAACATGCTTTTCTAAATATTTTATCAAAACGCGATTCATTAAGATAAATGTACTAGGAGCATTAGTTAACCAAGAAGGCATAACAAGTCATTCATACAATCTAACCTTAGTTTTGAAAGCTCTTTTCCATTCATCTCGTACATGTATTCTAATTTAATGATATCCAGATTTCAAATCAATCTTTGTAAATAGATATGAGCCATGCAATTCATCAAGCATATGGTCTAGCCTAGGAATATGATGTCGATATTTTACAGTGATTTTGTTGATGACTCAAGAATCCATGAACATGGACTCAAGGCTTAAAATCATTTTTCATGACACGTACTGACAAAGAATAAATTTGATAAAAATGGAACAAGATTCGAAAAATAAGAACAAAAACTCGTAACACATAGAACTGACGTGACAAAGAAAAAAATGATCAAAATTGGAACGAGATTTGAAAACTAAGGACAACAAGTCATAACACATGGAACTGATTGCTCGAGAAGACCCTCCTCTATGACCTTAACTAACAATTAGTGATCCCCAAAAAAGGAAAAGTAATATATAGTGCAACTAAATAAGTAACCTACTTGTAGGCGGTAATCGAATCCTTGGTTAAGCGAGTTGCCACAGATTTTTCTCAAGGTTATAGAAAGTTCAAGTGTAGATTATAACGACCCTAGTTTTTTAGGGACCTAGAGTGACTAGAATATGCATGCCACAATTTTCTACTTAATTTAAGGTCGCTACCGTATACGTACCATAAACATTGAATGCGGAAGACTTCATTAAAATTTCATAAAACATAACCTTTATCTTAAAACACAGCCATGAACTTACGTGTTTAAAAAACATCTTTACAACGACACCACAAAAGACTAAATAAAATGAATAAGAGTTTAAGTTAGAAACAACCTAGTCTAGCCTAAGTCTAAGAAAACAAATACCATTACCCTATGCATGTGCCATGGTCGAGAGTTGCGATGCCGTTGTCAGCCGTAAGAAAAATCTAGTAGCACATGGCTTGAGTATTTAAAGGAATACTCAGTAAGTGACCACACTATTAGGGATAAATGCAACAATCACATGCAATGAAATGATGGGACCTATCTTTGGTTTCATTTCTCTTTCCCTACGGTGTTGTCCTAACGGGTAATCGTGGACGTGTACCATATACTCTACACACAGCCCATACTTGCGAGTATTGGCTCACCAGCTAGTTCGCACACCGCTGGGCCACTTTCCTTATCCGGTGGGCATACTCTGGGAGCCCCTTATGTCGGGACCCGTTAAAACTAGTAACCGTCACGGCAGCGCTATGCAAGCATAACGATTGTTGTCCTGTCATTAGATGTACACGTTCTACCCTCGTTATGGGATATGGTTATCCCCCCAGATGCATGAACACACATAATGCATGAGGTCCCCCCTACTTCTACATTTATCATTAATGAACATAACCCCCCTATCACGTTCCATGCTTCATGTCATTCTCATTTTCAATTTACATTTCATACATATTCCTATCGGGGTTATGATTCCAGACAGTTTATCGTGTTTCACGTCATACAATTCATGCTATTAACATTCAAATATGAGTGACTTAACATAACGTTCTATGCTTTTAACATAACATTTCATCATATACACATCATATCATGACATATTGCATCACAATGTATCATATCATAAACAAGTCATAACGTACCAATGAGCCATTTTTTACAAGAAAAAGGGAGACCATTACCCCTAAAACCTTCTGAGATAGGAAAGGCTAAGAAAATACCTATTACCCTCTGACCTTATCTTACCTTATCATGAGGTTGTCATATCCTGTTTTTGCCCAAAGTGCTAATTGAAGTTAGTAGGGAAAGTAAGTGGAAAGGTTCTTTTTCTTGTCCATTCTCGCTTGTTGCTTTGCCGAAATTTGCTCTTTGGTAGCCCATTTCGAGTCGGTTTACCCCTAAAACCTTCTGAGGTAGGAAAGGCTAAGGACATACCTATTACCCTCTGACCTTATCTTACCTCGTAGTCATATCGTTTCCTAACTTATCATAGCCTTAACGTTCTTATACCTATCACAGACATATCATTACGTGAACATACCTCAGTCATATCATCACAAGAACGTAACCTAACGTTATCGTTCTATCAATCCTAACGCTATCGTTCTATCAATCTATCACAAACCTATCCTTTTCTACTCGTGGCCTAATAGTATTCTTCCATCAATCTCTCTTATCCATATCACTCCGGTATGTAACCTAACCTTAATGTTTCATGAATGTATTTGACTCCTATCGTTACATTTCGTTTTGTGCATCCTTATCGTATCCTATCTCAAACATATCATTGAACACATTGTACCATAATTATTATCAAACAATTCACATATTATAACATATACATAACAAATAAGAAGCATATCGATCCACAGACATTTCACACATATCAATATATATGACACGTGCAGAACAACGGAACTTGTGTCAACAGCAAATATAACCATGCCGATAGCAAGGTCACTTATCTGGTTGGCTTAAGTTGATGTTCCGTCGTCATTCTTAATGAAAGTTCATTGAAAACCAAGTCAACCTATATGAGTCCATGACATCAGTTTCAAGTTTGAATTTCTACAAAATTGTTTCTCTAATTTATGTTGATCTATGTGTTATACTTGGTGCGAAAGTTAGAGTCTTTGCTTAAGTTAGGTCTTGAAATATTTATATATGTTTCTAGATATTTTATTTTCTCTTACAGTGTTTAATACCCTTTAACATTTATTTTCTATTATATTCACAATCTTCTTCCGTGTCTCTTACTGTGTTTCCCTTCTTTTTATTATCCCTCCCTCTGTTTATGATGACTTTTAATATCATTAAATAAAATAAAAGGAAAACTACTAACCTCTTCAAATGCAATATCTCTTTTTAGTAAAATATCTCTTACTACCAAAGCTAAATCGGAACCTTCTTGTGTTTGTTTTTGGAGGAGGGAAGAAATTCTGATATGTTAAATCTGTTAAACCTTTATTTATATTTTTGTTTGTTACTTTTTCAATTAAGCCAATTTAATAGATTCTATTTTCTTTCTGTTATAGATCATGACGTATCTTTCTAACATAATGACTTATCTTTCTAACAGGTAAATTGCTAAAAAAAACTAAATAATTGGATGAAAGAAATAGAGATCTGAGATATAACTTATTGAGAAACTTCGAATCTCTCTTTCATATAAATCTTGATCATCTCTATAAACTCATCTCCTATCAATTTGATGTGAGGCATTTTGTTTTCTCAAATCTAACATTTTTCTGTTTCAAGAACTATTAGGTGCGTGAGGAGAGATTATTTGGGGAGAGTGATTGCGGAGAAAAACGGGAAATAATTGTTTTTATTTACTTATTTTTTAATTTATTATTATTATTATTATTATTATTATTTTACATAATAATAATTATTTTTTATAATAATTTTTTTATTTGTTTATTTATTTATTTTTTATTATTATTATTATTTTTTTTTTTTTTTGTTTTGGGCTGTTGCAAAGTATTTCAACTACACCAGCTTAGGTTACTTCTATATGGTTATTTAGAATTGTAGGACTAGTATGTAAGACTCACTTTCAATCAACTACAGTCTGTCTACTAATTTCTTTAGCAGCATGTAACATTATATACCAAAGGTCAGGAATACTCATTGTTCCTAACTTAGTACACACCGCGTTGGTCAAGAACTCTGTCAGAATTAGTAGACTACAATACTCATATTCTAAATCTTTCGATAATTTATTTTACAATAAATGGAAATGCAGCAAAGATGAGAATCAATATTTTGTTTACCATGGTTAGAAAAAATCTCTCTGAAAGCACAAAATTTTATGGACAAGGTCAACTAAATTAACAATCATCGAAAAGCATTGATAGATTTTCCGACGCTTGCTTATTTTGTTAGCCAATGTATGCTACGTGACAAAATTTAGTGCATCTAGAGATATTTTTGCACACCATAATCAGCCTTGGAAGCCTCCAAAGCCCCCCACCTCCCTTATATTTCTTCTTCCCCATTTCTTCAATTTTTTGTGTTTTTCTCGTGCTGAATGGCATCCATATTCAGTGTCGAGGGAATTTTCTACTTTTTGGGTCTTCTCTCTTTTTAAATACCTTTTTGTTTCCTTTGTTCATAAATTATGTTTTCAGTTTAGGTTCATTTTGATGGTGTTATTATAACACACAGAAGCAATTTGGATTTTAGGCACTCTATGTGCATCAATTATAGTAAATTAGCTAGCATGTTCAAAAGCATTAAAACTCAATGAGTTTGAATACTAACCTTTTGTAGTTCAAATTTCTTTTTCCACACGAACGGTTTCGAACCACCACTAGTATCTTCCCTACTATTCTATATCTCTCTAATATAAAATGCATCATATCACATTATAATCACAACATATAATTTAGCAAACATAACATATTCATAAAAATACAACTAGGTGGAGCATAATGCTACCATAAATCATATAGTTAGAGCTCAACATATTTGATACTAAATTACATTCAATATTAGTAAAGAAAAAAAGTACCTTTAGTTAAAAACATTTCTTTTTCTTATCTTATACAAGACATACTTGAAGGTGACAGGACATCGATGTTTAAACCATGGAACATGTCAAGCCTATCTCATAGGCAAGTCTACCGAATCTATAACTTAGAGCTCTGATACCAATGGTAACGACCCTAGATGTCTATTAGTCTAAAGTTGCTACCGTCATCATTGATGGTGTTAATATAACACATGCGGAAGCAATTTGAATCTTAGGCACTTTTAGAACATCAATTTGGATCGAAGATGAAGAGTTATTGGGCTCGCGAAAGCTTTGAAAATGTATTTGATTTTGATTTTTTTTTTCTTTTTTCTTTCTTTTTTTTTTTTATATATTCAAAAGCTTTGAAAATTGTTTAAATGGTGCGCATCAAATGACAAATGACATTAGAATATAGTGATTTCAAAATAAGACCAAAAGAATCTTTAGAAAAATTAGTAATTAAAAGTTTTTTTTTAGATTAACTTTTTTATTAGAACATCAATTTTTGGTTTTTCATTTGAAAGATATTTCTATAAGGAAATTTGAATTGATGTATCAATTGAAGAATTGAAAATATAAGGTCTCATTTTGTCACCCTAGCTTTCCTTTTGAGTGCATTCAATTCTCAACTTCCATTGACAAAGTGGGGAGTGGTGATTTGGAACCATCCTTCATTCCATTGACAAAGTGGGAAGCGGTGATTTGGAACCATCCTTCAAGTTCACCTCTTGAGACTCATTACAAATCTAAAGACGAAGATTTAGGTTAATAGAGAACATATATATACATACTCACGATGAAATTCACGTTTATATTTTAAGTTTTGAAATTTAAAAAACAAAAAATTAAACTATTTAATTTTTACATAATATTTATTAGGTTTTTAATGGTTTTATTTTCGTATTTAATGTTTTTATTTTAGCATACTTCTTAAAATTTATATGTATATATTTATCTTAGTTTGGGTGTATCTAACCTAAAATTTCGGATTTGCTATGGACTTAGGCGTGCATATCGTCAATCCAGGAACCCAATTCTATTGGGACTTTAAGGAGAATTTTTTTCGAACCACATTGTTTTGGTGTGACTTTGAGAGCAAAGTAGGGCATGCCTCATTTGAGGTTTTCAGGTCTGAAAAGGGAAGATGACTTTCTGATCGCTAGGATAATGAAATATGCATATGGTTGGCAGGTAATAATGGCTTTTCATTGTTTAATAATCCTTTAAACAAATTTGAGTTCTTGCACGGATGGGAAGGTTGTTCTCCACCTTATTAAATAATGATCTAAGTTAGTGGATGAAAATGTCGCATCTTTATTGCTTTTGTGGAATAAACCTTTCTGAGACCAACAAAGAAAATAAAGTTGTTTCCGTTATTTACTCTGTGAACAAAACGCGAAAGGTAAAATAATTATGGAAAATGAAATCCCGCGTAAATGAGAGTAAAATTATTGTGGTGGCTGGGATTTGGGCTCAAATCTCTATTGCTACATCATGAAATTCTTGCCACTAAACTATAGCTACTTATTGGCTAAGTTTTCACGACCATAACATAAAATTCTCACAATTCTCACAATTAATCCCACTATTCAGGTTAAAAAATGCAATCACATACAATCATGATGGGATCTATCTTTTCTTAAAACATCCTGACCTTATTCTCTACTTCAAGTTCGAGTAAGGTTTGATGTGTAGTACTTTTCTATACACGAAATACACATGCGCACATGGACCCATTAAATGAGCTCGTATACATACCTCATGGGTGTGATGGCAAGCTAGCGAACAGTAACGTTGCTAGAAACCACAAAGGGAAAGGAGCATGCATAATATCATAGTGTACATAATAAGAAAGTGTACACATGTGTACTAATCATAAGGAGAAAGTCTCTCGATGCATGTGACATGCGAAATGAATGAGGTCCTATAGTTTCAAATCATGATACATATTTATGATGCAAATCATACATCCATTTTATTTTTCATGACATAGCATTCCTATTAGACATACATACGTATGCTGGACAAATCTTTTATGGTTGGTTAATATACATGGTTTATCAATGTCTCATAGGCACAACGTGAACATGTTAACATAATACGCGTGGTGTAATATGTGAAGGTTCAAGCATTATATATCATTCATATCGCAACGTAGATTCATAACATATATATCATTCATATCATAACATAAAATGTACCACCCCTAAGTTTCTTAAGCTAATTAGTGACGTCAACTCATGCCTGCTTAAATCATAAATGCGGAAATTCATAATAGACATGTACTAACTTAAAATTCAACCATTTTAAAGGAAAATCAAGCTTTACACAAACACCTAACAAAATTGACTAAAATCAAATATGTCCTATCAGGTACTAATTTAAAATTCAAAACATTCAAAACATTCAATTTCCCTATTATTGTCTATTTTGACTTCCATGGACTACACAACGTTCACCTTCTGATGTTCATAGGATCTTTACCTTTACCGGAGAGATTGAGTTAGTACCTGTCTTGAGTATTTTATAAAATACTGGGTAAGTGACCCAACTGTTGAAGTTTGATATGTAAACACATGCAATATATGAGTGAGACCTATCTTTTATAAACATAACATGGCGTTGGGCTCTTATAGTTTCGGGAAGGATTAGATGCAAGGTACTTCTTCATACACGGCCTACGTCCATGCACACGGGCCCATAGGGTGGGCTCGTATCGTACCCCTGGGCTTGACTTGGTCCGGCACAACACATTATAGGTCACCACTGTTGAAATATCATCACTAGCCCAATAGAGTCAAGCCCAATAATTTTAAGAGCTCATTGTATATTTATTTTAGTAGAGATTTTAGGAAAGATATCTATAGATTTTAGGAGGAAGAGATCTAGATGTTTTAGGAGAGATCTAGATATTTTAGGAAGAAGATTTAGATTTGTTAAGTCTAGATTTAGATTGGTTAGGTCTAGATTGCATAGGCTCTAATTTAAAGACCCCTCCACCCTACCGAGGTCTTCATATAAGAAATCCAAAAACTAGTAGTATTCTACAGAGTCTTGTATTCTCTTATCGATTGGTCTTAATAAAGAGTGTGAGTGTTTCCCACAGAGAGTTGTGTTCAACAATTGGTATCAGAGCCATGCCCTAAACTTAGTCGTGTCAATAGATAGGCAAATCCTCGAATGTCGAACAAAGGACTCCAAAAAGAAAAAGGAGTCAAGCCTCCTCGAAGGCAGTAAAAAATGACTAAGACTCCAAAGGAGTCGAGCCTCGATTAAGGAGAGACATACTTTGTTCGGGGGAGGGGGGGGGGAGGAGGTGTTGGATGAAAGTGTCCCACATTAGTTAATTTATTGAATGGTCATGGGTTTATAGTCAAAGAATACACTCTCCATTGGTATGAGGCCTTTTGGGGAAGCCGAAAGCAAAATCATGAGAGCTTATGCTCAAAGTGGACAATATCATATCATTGTGGAGAGCGTGTTCGTCTAACTTGGTATCAGAGCCCTCTTTAGTCTGAGCTTTGTATCTCACGATTGATCCATCTGAGGTATGTGTTCAATCTCGGTTCAAGAACAATTTTTTGGTGTAACAAAAGACAACCAACAGTATCATTGCCAATTAGAGAAGCAAAGTACAGAGCAGCAACTGGAGCAACTCAGGAAAATACATGGTTAAAACTTTTGATGGATGATTGGCACCAGAAAATTAAGTATCAATACCACTCCATTGCAACAATCAATCTACAATTTGCCTAGAAGATTCGCCTAGCAGACATGTTTACAAAAGGCTGAATACTAACAAACATGAGAGTTTTCGTTGTCAGCTCAACATGGTGTGGTTAAAACTTTTGATGGAAGATTGACATCAGAAAATTAAGTCTCCAATACCCCTCCATTGAAACCATCAATCTACAATTTGCCTAGCAGATTCGCCTAGCATACTTATTTACAAAAGGGCTGAATATTGAAAAACATGAGAGTTTTCGCTGTCAGCTCAACATGGAGCAATGAGAGGGATCTAGAAAATGGCGAAGTTGACAAGTATAAGGCTACGTTGGTAGCAAAAGGTTATGCACAACAACATGATATAGACTATATCAAGGCATTTGCACCCGTGGGTAGGTGGGATACTATTCGAATGATAATTGCTTTAGCAGCTCGGAATAGTTGGAACGTGTATCAGCTTGACGTGAAAAGTGCTTTCTTATATGGAGAGTTAAAAGAAGCCGTCTTTGTCGAGCAACCACAAGGTTATGAGAAAAAATGTCAAGAATACAAGGTATACAAATGGAAGAAGACATTATATGGCTTAAACAAGCCTTATGTGCATGATTTAGTCGACTTGAAGCAAATTTCGTCATAGAAGGATTTGAGAGGTGCAACTGTGACCATACTTTAATCATACAAACAAGAGATAGAGGTAAAATTTTGATTGTTAGTCTATATGTTGACGTTCTAATTTTTATTGGTAATGATGAGAGCATATTTGTTAAGTTCAAGAATTCTTTGAAACTTCAATTTGAAATGACTGATTTAAGAAAAAATGAAATATTTTCTCGGTGTAGAGATTTTACAAAATCCTGAACACATTTATATTAGTGAGAGAAAATATGCAAAAGAAGTTTTGGACAAGTTTATGATGAAAAAAGTAATAGTATGAAAAACGATGTTATTCCTGGGGTGAGGCTAACAAAGGATGAATTTAATGTATCTTATTGCAACAAGGTTGGATTTAATGTACGTAGTGTCTCTCATTAGTAGATTTATGGCAAATTCAACAAAGTTGCATTTGCAAGCGGCAAAAAGGGTGTTAAGATACTTAAAAGGGACTATAGATTTGGGAGTTCTTTATCAGAAAACGGGTAATGGAGAGTTGATAGCATATACTGACCGTGATTTTACAAGAGATATATATGACAGGAAAAGCACTTCTGGTTATGTGTTCTTACTTAGTGATGGAACTATGTCTTGGTCCTCCAAAAAAAGACTTGTAGTTACTTTGTCTACTACTGAAGAAGAAATTGTGGCAGCTGCCTGTGCTTGTCAAGGGGTGTGGATGAGGAGAGTTTATGAAAAACAATCATGCATGATTTGACCAGAGATGGAGTTATTGAGCTGAAGCATTGTGTTACACAAGAACAAGTTAGTTGTATATATTATGACAAAACTAATGAAGTTGGACGCAGAACAAATTAGTTGTATATATTATGACAAAACTAATGAAGTTGGACGCGTTCATAAAACTACATGAGTCAATGAGTATGTCGGTAGTAAAGTTATGAGTTTGTTAGAATCTTAAGACCACATTCAAGTATTCCAAGAATTGAACTCAAGACCTCAGAGTCATACCAATATGACACATTTGTTTTTTTATTTTTAATATATTAATATTTCATTCATTTATTCGATTTGGATAATAATGAAATTCATGTGCAAGTAGTATTATCAATTTTAAACCGATGCAAAGTTTGATTATTTCAAAATTATTTATACCAATAGATGTAATAAAAATAGAGAACAGAAAAAATAGTTGAAGTTATTACATAATGTAAGTTTTAGTTTGATAGTTTCAGTTTAGTCACACATCTTGAACATAAAAGTAAAACTATTGGTGCTTATGGTCCACGTTGGATTACTTTTATGTTGTATGAATGACAAGTGTCTTGTAGCCCTTGTTTATATGTGTTGTTCTATGTGACACTTTATATTATGATATGAATGATACTATGCTATGAATCTACGTTGTGATATGGATGATATATAATGCATGAACCTCCATATATTACACCATGCATATTATGTTAACATGTTCACGCTGTGCCTATGAGACATTGACAAGCCATGTAGATTAACCATAAAAGATATGTTCAGTATACGTATGTATGTCTCATAGGAATATTATGTCGTAAAAAGAATGGATGTATGATTTGCATCATAACTATATATCATGATTCGAAACTGTGAGACCTCATGCATTTTGCATGTCACGTGTATTGAGATACTTCCTTGTTATGATTAGTACACATGTGTACACTTCCTTATTATGATATTATGCACGCTCATTTTCCCTTTGTGGCTTCTGACAATGTTGGCGTACACTAACCTGCAGTTAGACACAGGGGTATGTATATGGGCTCACTTAGTGGGTCCATGTATGTATGTATGGTTGTATATAAAGAAGTATTACACATCAAACTTTACTCGAACTTGAAGTAGAGAATAAGGTCATAATGTCTTAGGAAAAGATAGGCACCATGATTGTATGTGATTGCATTTTTTTGACCTAAACACCCGATGGAAGAAATGAAAATCATGATGAGTTGTGAGAATTTTCGGGAATCCAATTGTTCATGCCAGATTGAAGAAAAATTCTTCACTCATTTAATTTAGAAACATGAAATATTATTCCTCCATGCTTAATTTGAGATACCTTTCACTTATATTTTAGGCACTCTCCAAGCAAATGTTTCAAAAAATTATGGCAGTAAAAAAAAGTTTATGATTGATTTTAACATTGTTATAATAATGCTTATTGTTTCTTTTACCCTAGAGAACTTGAAATTGGTCACCTAGATTTAGAATTTGAATCTAACACTGGTGGCTTTGATATTGGTCATCAAAATCAAACATCCTACGTATTTAGGAGTAATTTAATAAAAAATTTAAAAGATGATCTATGTAGTTTAATGGTGAGAATTCTATATTGTGGTCGCGAAGACTTGACCAATGTGTGGCTGTAGATTAGTGATGAGAATTCCATGTTTTACCCAAATACTCTCATTTGAGCTTCAGTGTACATGTTTTTATTTTCCATAATTATTTTAACTCAAATTTGTTTTGAGGACTATTGAACAACGAAAACGATTTAGTATCGGCAAACCATATGCATCTTTCATCACCACATCCACAAGAAAGACATGTTCCCTTTTCTGGCCAAAAATACCTTGAAAAAAGCATGCCCTAATTTGCTCTAAAAGTTGCACAAAAACAATGTTGTTCGAGAAGAATTTCAAAACTTAAAATATAAAGACCAATACCATTGAGACTCCATGAGACTCAACCTAAAATATTATAAATATTATGTTTTCTACTACTAACCTAAATTTTCGTCTTTGGATTTGAAATGAGACTCAAGAGGTGGATTTGCACGGCTGTTCCAAATCACCACTTCCCACTTTGTCAATGGAAGTTCAGAATTAGATGCTGTGTAAACCAATTTAGACATTAATATATATTTCCATCCACAAGGCAAACAAGAAATACTAGTATTACAAAAAGAGTCTTATATTTTCAATTCTTGGTAGATCTATTAATTCAAACTTTCTCTAAGAAATATCTTGACAAAGAAAAACCAAAAAATGGTTGAAATTCTATTTAATTTTTTATTCAATTTATGTTAAAAATAAACATAAACTATTTTAAAAAAGTAAATAGACTGATCACAATTACATCGTTTGAGTTTGTAGGTGAACGCCATAAAGAAAACACAAACAACAAAAGACTTGAAAATTTGCATGATATTCTTTTCTTCAATGGTTTTTTGGCTTGTTTTCAAGTAGAGATTTATATCTTCCTCTTCTCTTGAAAATGAGACTTGATATGGTGTTCAATTTAGTAAAATAAATTCTAAAAACAATAATATGTTAATTATAAGCGGTTATGGAGCACTAACTCCAATTTGGCCGGGAAGGGTTGGATGGAAACTCAACGACCCAAAATTTTCTATTTAATTTAAGGTCGCTACTGTATACGTAACATTGAATGTGAAAGACTTCATTTAAATTCCATAAAACATAACCTTTAACTTAAAATACAGCCAGTGACTTACGTGTTTTGAAAACATCTTTAAAACGACACAACAAAAAATCTGAAATAAAATAAATAAGCGTTTAAGTTTAAAACATCATATTCTAGCCTAAGTCTAAGAAAATAAATATCACTATCCTATGCATGTGTCATGATCTCGAGTTGCGATGCCGTCATCAGTCGTACAGGAATGCCTTGCCTTAACCTAAAAAATATAGTAGCACATGGCTTGAGTATTCAAACAAATACTCAGAAAGTGACCTCACTATTGGGGTTAAATGCAACAATCACATGCAATGAAATGATGGGACCTATCTTTCGTTTCGTTTCGTTTTTCCTATGGTGCTGTCCTAATAATCGTGGATGTGTACCATATACTCTACACACAGCCAATACGTGCGAGTATGGGCTCAACAGCTAGTTCGCACACTGCTGGGCCACTTTTCTTATCTGGTGGACATACTCTAGGAGCCCCTTATGCCAGGACCCGTTAAAACTAGTAACCGTCACGACAGCGCTATGCAAAGCATAACGATCGTTGTCCTACCATTGGATGTACGCGTCCGTACCCTCGTGATGGGATAGGGGTATCGCCCCAGATGCATGAACACACACATAATGCATGAGGTCCCGCTACTTCTACATTTATCATTAATGAACCTAACCCCCCTGTCATGTTCCATGCTTCATGTCATTCTCATTTTCATTTTACGTTTCATACATATTCTTATTGGGATTATGATTCAAAGCAGTTTACCGTATTCCATGTCATACAATTCATGTTGTATACACACAATTTAAGAGGCCTAACATAGCGTTCTATGCTTTTAACATAACATTTCATCATATACACATCATACCATGATATATTGCATCACAATGTATCATATCATAAACGAGTCATAACGTAAACACTTCATAATCATATCGTTCTCTAACTTATCATAGCCTTAACGTTCTTATACCTATCACAGACATATCATTACGTGAACGTACCTTAATTATCTCATCACAAGGACTTAACCTAACGCTATCGTTCTATCAATCTATCACAAACCTATCCCTTTCTACCCGTAGCCTAACCGTATTCTTCCATCAATCTCTCTTATCCATATTACTCTGGTATGTAACCTAACCTTAACGTTTCATGAACGTATTTTACTCCTATCGTTACATTTCGTTTTGTGCATCCTTCTCGTATCCTATCTCAAACATATCATTGAACTCATCGTACCGTAATTATTATCAAACAATTCACATATTATATTATATACATAACAAATAAGAAGCATATCGATCCACAGACAATTCACACATATCAATATATATGACACGTGCAAAACCATGGGGCACGTGTCAACAGCAAATATAACCATGTCGATAGTAAGGTCACTTACTTGGCTCGCTTAAGTCGTTGTCACAAATATATCTTTAATGAAAGTTCGATTCCGTTCTTTCAAATCCGAGTCAACCTATATGAACTCATGACATCAGTTTCAAGTTTTAACCCTAATCAATTATTTCACTGCCCTCTCATATTTCCTATTTTAGTGTTAAATATTTTTCAACAAATCTTTCCTCAATCTCCCTCCCTCTCTCTCTCATTATTTTCATTTTGTAAATAGGTTTTTCAATTGTGTAAATAGATATTACTGGCAAATTTTAAGTCCATTGTTTGGCTACTATCTTTAGTTTATAGATCTGCCAACTAAAATTTTATTAAATCTAATCATATAACCTTATTTCGTATAACTTAAAATGCTAACAAAAATCTAATCAATTATATATGGGATCAGATTATTACCGTTAAATATATGAAAGAAGATTTGATCCTAAATTAATTTCTTATAACCATGACTATAAAAGAAAAGAAAATTTGAGATAGGATTTTACCGTAATAAATGACAAAAATCTCTAATTCTCCAATCTTGCTTATTGCTTATGTTGAAAGCCATTTTACTTCTTCTCAAATATAACCATTGTTGTTTTTCTGTTTCATTCATTGTTTGCCGTTGGGTTAAGGATGGGTGAGGAGAGATAATTGTGGGAAGGGATGAGAGGTTAGTGGAGAGAGGTGGGGAATTTTTTTTAAATATTTTAATTTTAATTAATTAATTAATTTATTGTTATTATTATTTTAACTTTTTTTTATTTGTTTATTTATTTTTGGGCTATTACACTCAACCTTACCAACAAGTTCTTTTTTAGCATATTTTTTTTAGGACTGCACAATATCTCACATTTATATTAAAACAAATAATATAAAACAAATATTAGGAGAGAGAAAATCAAAAAAGAATATGTCTTAGATATTTATATTGATGACTTCGAGTATGAATACAAAAAATTCACAAAATACATCTTTAAAATGGTAGATATGGTTCCATTTACTTTATGTATTTTTATTATGTATAACAATCTACCGTATATAATGATTTACATTCATTACTATACATTAGATGTTTATTATATATGACCATTTAGAATAACTGTCATTTACCTATAGTCTTACTATGTGTAGCCAGTCATTGAGTAAGTTATAAATAAGCAACCGACTAAAACTTTCATATAAGTCTTTTAATAAAAAGGAAGTTTTCATTTAAGTTCTCCCACGATGAATTTAAAAAGTAATTTTCATTGAATTCAAACGTGCTTGTAAGGAAATAAATTTAAACAAAGAAAGTAGTGACAACATTAAAAATAACAATACGTGACAACCCTACTTTTCCATTAAAAAGTAAGGTTACTACATGTATGTCTTAACTATTAAGTGGGTCCGTCCATCTACAAATATTGAGGTGCATAGGTTCTTGGGTCTAATAGGGTATTATCTACGTTTCGTGTGAGATTTTGCCAGTATATTTTCACCACTCATGCACTAGACTAGGAAGAGTGTTTCATTTGTGTGGGCGGAGACATTTGAAGCAAGCTTCCAAGGCTTGAAGCACAGGTTAGTGTTGATGCCAGTATTTACAGTTCTAAAGATTTTGGAGGTTATATTGTTTATAGTGATGCCTCCAAGAAAGGGTTCAAGTGTGTGTGGATACAACATTGGAAGGTCATAGCCTATACATCTCGTTAGTTAAAGGACATGCATCTCGTCAGTTATATTGGAATTGATCATAATGTTTAGCTAAGTTAAGTTATTAGTAGGTCCTAAGCATGTTATATTAATTGCTATAGGTAAGAGTTAGACGTTGGATTGTTGTTTCGAGGTGTCTATCAAATTGTTAATGACTTTGGCCAAGATCGACCAAGTGACCTTATTGTTTGAGTTAGGTTATGGTTTGATCTATGATGGTTCATGTCATTTGGCTTATACATGTACCATAAATATGTGTTATGTTTATGTTATGAGATGTTTATGTATCTTTGTATTGATATGAGACGTACGTCACGTATGCATGTAAACCCATTACACTACTTTTATGAATGAATTGAAACGTCATGAATGAAATGTATATCTTATTATATAAAGTTTGCGAATATTGTGAGATGTCATGCATGCATGTTACATAAATGAACTCGGTTATGAAAGATATTAAATGTTATGTTATGAAATGTAAATTATGGAACCTTATGCATGTTTGTATATCATATGCATTCGGATACTTTTTCATTATGTTATATTAGTACGGGCGTGTACGTTCAATATTTATGTTCGTCGTGATATCATGCTAGCATTTTTTTTTTGTGAAATGTGGTTGTTGAACACAACTCTCTTGGAAACATTATGCACTTTTTATTAAGACCAATCGAAAAAAGAATACAAGACATTCTGTAGAATACTACTAGTTTTTGGATTTTTTAGATGAAGACCTTAGTTAGAGTAGAAGGGTATTTATACTACAGTTGGGCAATCTAGACTTAACAAATCTAAATCTAGATATCTCTCCTAAAATATCTAGTCTCTCTCCTAAAATATGTAGTCTCTCTCTTAAAATAATATTTTGTCTCTCTCCTAAAATATGTAGTCTCTCTCTTAAAATAATATTTTGTCTCTCTCCTAAAATTTCTGGTCTCTCTCTTAAAATATCTGGTTTCTCTCCTAAACTAAGTCTCTCTCCCCTAAGTCTTTCTCTCCTAAAATATATACGTCTCTCTCTCCTCAAATATTTAGGTCTCTCTCCTAAAATATCTAGGTCTCTCTCCCTAACTCTCTCCCTCCTAAAATATAGGTATCTCTTCCATAAAATATCTAGAGATCTATGTCTCTCTCCCCCTAAAATATTCACGTATCTAGTCTCTCTCCCCTAAAATATTCAGGTTTCTAGTCTCTCTCCACTAAAACATCTAGGTATCTAGGTCTCTCCTCGAGGTCTCTCTCCCCTAAGTCTCTCTCTTAAAATATCTAGGTCTCCCTCCTAAATAATCTAGGTCTCTCTCCCCTAACTAACTCTTCCTCTCCTAAAATATAGGTCTCCCTCCCCTAAAATATCTACGTATGTAAGTCTCTCCCCCTAAACTATCCAGGTATCTAGGTCTCTCTCCGAAAATATCTAGATATCTAGGTGTTTCTTCTAAAATATATAAAATATCTAGGTATCTAGGTCTCTCTCCTAAAATATATAGGTATGTAAGTCTCTCTCCTAAATATGTCTCTCGTAAAATTTGTAAGTCTCTCTCCTAAAATCCTAAAATATGGAGGTCTTCCTCCTATCTCTCCTAAAATATCTGTTATCCCTATCCTAAAATATCTACTATCTCTCCTAAAATATCTACTATTTCTCTTAAAATAGTAGATTTCTCTCTTAAAATAGGTAGGTTTCTCTTCTAAAATATCTAGGTCTCCCTTCTAAAAGAGATGTATGTCTCTCTCTTAAAATATATGTAAATAGTAGATTTCTCTCTTAAAATAGGTAGGTTTCTCTTCTAAAATATCTAGGTCTCCCTTCTAAAATAGATGTATGTCTCTCTCTTAAAATATATGTATGTGTCTCTCCTAAAATATATGTAGGTCTCTCTTCTAAAATATATTCTCTCTCTTAAAATATATGTATGTGTCTCTCCTAAAATATATGTAGGTCTCTCTTCTAAAATATATTTCTCTTCTTAAAATATATGTATGTGTCTCTCCTAAAATATATGTAGGTCTCTCTTCTAAAATATATTTCTCTTTCCTAAAATATATGTAAGTTTCTCTGTAGGTCTCTCTCCTAAAATATATGGAGGTCTCTCTCCCCTAACTAACTCTCCCTCTTCTAAAATATAGGTCTCCTTTCCCTAAAATATCTACAAGTCTCTCCCCCATAAAATATCGAGGTATCTAGGTCTCTCTCCAAAAATATCTAGGTATCTAGGTGTTTCTCCTAAAATATCTAAAATATCTAGGTATCTAGGTCACTATTCTAAAATATATAGGTCTCTCTCCCCTAAGTCTCTCTCTTAAAATATCTAGGTCTCTCTCCTAAATAATCTAGGTCTCTCTCCCCTAAGTCTCTCTTAAAATATCTAGGTCTCTCGCCTAAATAATCTAGGTCTCTCTCCCCTAAAATATCCAGGTATCTAGGTCTCTCTCCAAAAATATCTCCAGGTATCTAGGTCTCTCTCCGAAAATATCTAGGTATCTAGGTGTTTCTCCAAAAATATCTAAAATATCTAGGTCTCTCTCCTAAAATATATACGTATCTAGGTCTCCCACCGAAAATATCTAGGTATCTAGGTGTTTCTCCTAAAATATCTAAAATATCTAGTTCTCTCTCCTAAAATATATAGGTATCTAGGTCTCTCTCCTAAATATGTCTATCCTAAAATATGTAAGTCTCTCTCCTAAAATATATAGGTATCTAGGTCTCTCTCCTAAATATGTCTATCCTAAAATATGTAAGTCTCTCTCCTAAAATTCTAAAATATGGAGGTCTCTCTCCTATCTCTCCTAAAATATCGGGCTATCTCTATCCTAAAATAGTAGGTTTCTCACCTATAAGTTTCTCTCCTAAAATATTTAGATTTATCTCTCTTAAAATATCTAGGTCTCCCTTCTAAAATAGATGTCTCTCTCCTAAAAAATATATGTATTTGTCTCTCCTAAAATATATGTAGATCTCTCTTCTAAAATATATGTCTCTCTCCTAAAATATATGTAAGTCTCTCTCAAATATAAAAATATCTAGGTCTCTCTTCTAAAATATATGTAGGTCTCTCTCCTAAAATATGTAGGTCTCTCTTCTAAAATATCTAGTCTCTTTTCTAAAATATATGTTGGTCTCTCTCCTAAAATATACGTAGGTCTCTCCCTTAAAATATTTAGGTCTCTCTTCTGAAATATCGAGGTCTCTCTTCTAAAATATCTAGGTCTCTCTCCGAAAATATGTAGGTTTCTAGGTGTTTCTCCTAAAATATCTAAAATATCTAGATATCTAGGTCTCTCTTCTAAAATATATAGGTCTCTTTCCCCTCAGTCTCTCTCTTAAAATATCTAGGTTTCTTTCGTAAATAATCTAGGTCTCTCTCCCCTAACTAACTTTCCCTCTCCTAAAATATAGGTCTCTCCCCTAAAATATCTACGTATCTAAGTCTCTCTCCCCTAAAATATCCAGGTATCTAGGTCTCTCTCCCCTAAAATATCCAGGTATCTAGGTCTCTCTCCGAAAATATCTAGTATCTAGGTGTTTCTCCAAAAATATCTAAAATATCTAGGTCTCTCTCCTAAAATATATAGGTATTTAGGTCTCTCTCCTAAATATGTCTCTCCTAAAATATGTAAGTCTCTCTCCTTAAATTCTAAAATATGGAGGTCTCTCCTATCTTTCCTAAAATATATGGCTATCTCTCTCTTAAAATATCTATTATCTCTCCTCAAATATCCACTATTTCTACTAAAATAGGGTAGGTTTCTCCCAAAAATAGGTAGATTTCTCTCCTAAAATATCTAGGTCTATCTCTCCTAAAATATCTAGGTCTTCCTTCTAAAATAGATGTATGTCTCTCTCCCAAAATATATGTAGTCTCTCTCTCAAAATATAAAAATATAAAAAATATCGGTCTCTCTTCTGAAATATATGTAGGTCTCTCTCAAAAAATATATGGGTCTCTCTCCTAAAATATATGAAGGTCTCTCTCCTAAAATATATAGGTCTCTCTTCTAAAATATCTAGGTCTCTCTTCTAAAATATCTAGGTCTCTCCTAAAATATATAGGTTTCTCTCCTAAAATATATGTAGGTATCTCTCCTAAAAAATATATGTAGGTCCATCTCCTAAAATATCTACCATCTCTCCTAAAATATCTAGTTCTTTCTCCTCCAATATCTAGGTTTCTCCTCCAATATCTAGGTTTCTCCCTAAAATGAGTAGGTCTCTCTCCTAAAATATATCTCTCTCCTATCTCTTCTAAAATATCTACTATCTCTCTCCTAAAATATCTACTCTCTCCTAAAATATCTACTATCTCTCCTAAAATATCTAGTTCTTTCTCATCGAATATGTAGGTTTCTCCCCTAAAATAAGTAGGTCTTCCTCCTAAAAAATATATGTAGGTCCATCTCCTAAAATATCTACTATCTCTCCTAAAATATCTAGTTCTCCTCCAATATCTAGGTTTCTCCCCTAAAATGGGTAGGTCTCTCTCCTAAAATATATCTCTCTCCTATCTCTCCTAAAATATCTACTATCTCTCTCCTAAAATACCTACTCTCTCCTAAAATATGTATATGTAGGTCAAATATGTAGGTCTATCTCCTAAAATATATGTAGGTCTATCTCCTAAAATATAATATATGTAGGTCTCTCTCCTAAAATATATGTAGGTCTCTCCTAAAATAAGTAGGTCTCTCTCATTGCTCCATGTTGAGCTGACAGTGAAAACTCTCATGTTTGTCAATATTCAGCCCTTTTGTAAACAAATCTGCTAGGCGAATCTGCTTGGAAAATTGTAGATTGATGGTTGCAATGGAGTGGTATTGGAGACTTAATTTTTAATGTCAATCTTTCATCTAAAGTTTTAACCACACCATGTTGAGCTGACAACAAAAACTCTCATGTTTGTCAATATTCAGCCTTTTTGTAAACATGTCTGCTAGGCGAATCTGCTAGAAAAATTGTAGATTGATGGTTGCAATGGTCTGGTATTGGAGACTTAATTTTCTTACGTCAATCTTCCATCTAAAGTTTTCACCACACCATGTTGAGCTGACAACGAAAACTCTCATGTTTGTCAATATTCAGTTCTTTTGTAAACATGTCTGCTAGGCGAATCTGCTAGGCAAATTGTAGATTGATTGTTGCAATGGAATGGTATTGGATACTTAATTTTCTGGTGCCAATCTTCCATCAAAAGTTTTAATCATGTATTTTCCTGAGCTGCTCCAGCTGCTGCTCTATACTTTGCTTCTCTAATTGACAATGATACTGTTGGTTGTCTTTTGTTACACCAAAAATTTGTTCTTGAACCGAGATTGAACACGTACCTCGGATGGATCAATTGGGAGATACAAAGCTCAGACTAAAGAGGGCTCTGATACCAAGTTAGACGAACACGCTCTCCACAATGATATGATATTGTCCACTTTGAGCATAAGCTCTCATGATTTTGCTTTCGGCTTCCCCAAAAGGCCTCATACCAATGGAGAGTGTATTCTTTGACTATAAACCCATGACCATTCACTAAATTAACTAATGTAGGACAATTTCATCCAACACTCCCCCCCCCCGAACAAAGTACGCCTCTCCTTAATCGAGGCTCGACTCCTTTGGAGTCTTAGTCAGTTTTTTACTGCCTTCGAGGAGGCTTGACTCCATTTTCTTTTTGGAGTCCTTTGTTCGACATTCGAGGATTTGCCTATCTATTGACACGACTAAGTTTAGGGCATGGCTCTGATACCAATTGTTGAACACAACTCTCTGTGGGAAACACTCGCACTCTTTATTAAGACCAATCGATAAGAGAATACAAGACTCTGTAGAATACTACTAGTTTTTGGATTTCTTATATGAAGACCTAGGTAGGGTAGACGGGTCTTTAAATTAGAGCCTATGCAATCTAGACCTAACCAATCTAAATCTAGACTTAACAAATCTAAATCTTCTTCCTAAAATATCTAGATCTCTCCTAAAATATCTAGATCTTTTCCTCCTAACATCTCTAGATATTTTTCCTAAAATCTCTACTAAAATAAATATACAATGAGCTCTTACAATTATTGGGCTTGACTCTATTGGGCTAGTGATGATGTTTCAACAGTGGTGACCTATAATGTGTTGTGCCGGACCAAGTCAAGCCCAGGGGTACAATATGAGCCCACCCTGTGGGTCGGTGTGCATGGACGTAGGCCGTGTATGGAGAAGTACCTTGCATCTAATCCTTCCTAAAACTATAAGAGCCCAACGCCATGTTATGTTTATAAAAGATAGGTCTCACTCATATATTGCATGTGTTTACGTATCAAACTTCAACAGTTGGGTCACTTACTCAGTATTTTATAAAATACTCAAGACAGGTACTAACTCAATCTCTCCGGTAAAGGTAAAGATCCTATGAACATTAGAAGGTGAACGTTGTGCAGTCCATGGAAGTCAAAATAGACAATAATAGGGCAGTTGAATGTTTGGAATGTTTTGAATTTTAAATTAGTACCTGATAGTACATATTTGATTTTAGTCAATTTTGTTAGGTGTTTGTGTGAAGCTTTATTTTCCTTTAAAATGGTTGAATTTTAAGTTAGTACATGTCTATTATGAATTTCCGCATTTATGATTCATGCAGGCATGAGTTGACGTCACTAATTAGCTTAAGAAACTTAGGGGTGTTACATTTTATGTTATGATATGAATGATATATATGTTATGAATCTACGTTGCGATATGAATGATATATTATGCTTGAACCTTCACATATTACACCTCGCATATTATGTTAACATGTTCACGTTGTGCCTTACATTGATAAACCTTGTATATTAACCAACCATAAAAGATTTGTCCAATATACGTATGTATGTCTAATAGGAATGCTATGTCATGAAAAATAAAATGGATGTATGATTTGCATCATAACTATGTATCATGATTCGAAACTATAGGACCTCATTCATTTCGCATGTCACATGCATCGAGAGACTTTCTCCTTATGATTAGTACACATGTGTACACTTTCTTATTATGTACACTATGATATTATGCATGCTCCTTTCTCTTTGTGGTTTCTGGCAATGTTAGTGTTCGCTAGCTTGCCATCAGACCCTTGAGGTATGTATACGAGTTCACTTAATGGGTCCATGTGCGCACGTGTGTTTCGTGAATAGAAAAGTACTACACATCAAACCTTACTCGAACTTGAAGTAGAGAATAAGGTCAGGATGTCTTAAGAAAAGATAGATCCCATAATGATTGTATGTGATTGCATTTTTTAACCTGAATAGTGGGATTACTTACTAAGTATTTTTGAATACTCAAGTCACGTGCTACTTCTTTTTGAGGTAAAGGTAAGCAAACAGTGTATGAATGACGATGTCACTGTGGAGACCATGGAAGTGAAGTCAAGGTAGTTGCATTTGCATTTGATGTAGCAGCCCTTAGATTTAATAAGTGTGTTGCATTATTTTAAATTATTGTATTTTGATTTCGGTATTTGTTGGTTTGAATGGTAATCTTTGGTCCATAGCATTGTTTTAGCAAATTATTTTAAAGGATTTCTGCATTTGGTAGTCATGACATGCATGTCGTAGGGACCTTATTTTTTAATGAAAAATTAGAGTCGTTTGACAATAAGTAATCGATTGTACTCGATATATAATCTAATTTTTTTTAATTTTCGTACTCATTTAAAATGCATTTTAAGTACATCAATTGATAAACTTTAATGATATAATAAATTAGATATATTTTATGGTGTATCAAATTGTTTATGTAATAGTTAAAAATAAAAACAAAAGTCCCGGTGGAAGGAATGAAAATCATGACGACTTGTGAGAATTCTCGTGAATCCAAACAAAAGTCCATGCAAGATTGAAGAAAAATACTTCACTCGTTTAATTTAGATCCATCATATGTCATTCCTCCCAGCTTAATTTGAGACACCTTTCACTTATATTTTAGACACTTTCCTAGCAAATGTTTCATAAACTTGTGCGATTAAAAGAAAGTTTAGGAAGACATTAATATTCATTTTGAGATTGTTATATCAATGGTTATTATTTGTTTTACCTAGAGAGCTTGAAATTGGTCATTGCTTCATTTAAGGGTGTAATGCCTCTAAGAATTTGACCTAGATATAGAATTTGAATCTAACTCGCAACAGTCTTGATATTGCCCATCAAAATCAACGACCAGAATTTAATTCAAAGTATTTAGAGTAACTTAATAATAAATTTAAAAGATAACCTCAAGTAGTCGTAGTTTAATTGTGAGAATTTTATGTTATGGTCGTGAAAACTTAGCCAATAAGTAGCTATAGTTTAGTGGCAAGAATTTCATGATGTAGCAATAGAGATTTGAGCCCAAATCCCAGCCACCACAATAATTTTACTCTCATTTACGCGGGATTTCATTTTCCATAATTATTTTACCTTTCGCGTTTTGTTCACAGAGTAAATAACGGAAACAACTTTATTTTCTTTGTTGGTCTCAGAAAGGTTTATTCCACAAAAGCAATAAAGATGCGACATTTTCATCCACTAACTTAGATCATTATTTAATAAGGTGGAGAACAACCTTCCCATCCGTGCAAGAACTCAAATTTGTTTAAAGGATTATTAAACAATGAAAAGCCATTATTATCTGCCAACCATATGCATATTTCATTATCCTATCGATCAGAAAGTCATGTTCCCTTTTCAGACCAGAAAACCTCAAATGAGGCATGCCCTAATTTTCTCTCAAAGTCACACCAAAACAATGTGGTTTGAAAAAAATTCTCCTTAAAGTCCCAATAGAATTGGGTTCCTGGATTGACGATATGCACGCCTAAGTCCATAGCAAATCCGAAATTTTAGGTTAGATACACCCAAACTAAGATAAATATATACATATAAATTTTAAGAAGTATGCTAAAATAAAAACATTAAATACGAAAATAAAACCATTAAAAACCTAATAAATATTATGTAAAAATTAAATAGTTTAATTTTTTGTTTTTTAAATTTCAAAACTTAAAATAAAAACGTGAATTTCATCGTGAGTATGTATATATATATTCTCTACTAACCTAAATCTTCGTCTTTAGATTTGTAATGAGTCTCAAGAGGTGAACTTGAAGGATGGTTCCAAATCACCACTCCCCACTTTATTGAAGGTTTTCATTTTTAGTTTCACTCTTTTGAAATTCTACTTAATTTCTTAAGCAATTTATTTCTACTCTCTATCATATGAATTTTTACTCGTATTCTTAATACAGTAAGAATAAACTACGTAAAAAAAGTAAATAGATATACAACAATTATATTGTTTGAGTTTGTAGGCAAAGGCCAAAACGAAAACACAAACAACAAAAGACTTGAGAATTTGCATGATCTTCATTTCTTCAATGGTGTTGCGACTTATTTTTATTTACATAAAAAATAAAAAATAGGAGAGAGAAAATGCAAGAATAAATAATTTACAGGATTGTTTATTATATAATCCTTTACAATAAATGTTATTTAATTATTGTCTTATTATGCATAGCTAGTCATTAAGTAAGTTATGAATAAAAATGAAGTTTTCATTTAAGTTCTGATATGAGGTAGGAATTTAAAAAAATTTCATTGAATTAAAGCGTGCGGGTAGGAAAATAATTTTAACAATAAAAAAAAAGTAGTGACAAGTAAGAAAAATCGAGTAAAATATGCCACCCAATTCAAATTTATTTAGCCCGTTTTACTTATTACTATAGACTTATACATTCTCTTTTTCTTTCAAAATTTCATTCCCTTTTCTTTTCTAAGATTTTATCTATTATAATTGCAAAATTAACAAAATATATTTTAATTCAAACCTAACACATTAAACCAATCAACAAAAGATACCATGGATTATACAGCGGCACAAAACAAGACGTTAAAAGAGATGCGATCGAAAGATAAGGCGTCACTATACATGTTGTTCCGAGCCGTTGACGAGTCGGGGTTTGAGAAGCTTGCCAATGCAACTACTTCAAAAGAAGCATCAGAAACTTTAGGAAAAGTGTTCAAAGGAATCGATCGAGTCAAGCAAGTGCGTCTCCAAACTCTTCGTGGCAAGTTGGAGAGCATGAGATGAAGGAGTCAAAAAGTGTATCTGACAACATCACGCATGTACAAACTCTGGTTAACCAACTCAACCGAAATGGAGAAACGTTAGCTGAGACTCGGGTTTTGGAGAAGATTTTAAGGTCATTAACCAACAACTTTGAGAATGATGTATGCGCGATAGAAGAGTTAAAGGACCTAGCAACATTCACAGTCGACGAGCTAGCCGGTTTTCTCGAG
>NW_019272102.1:332755-334690 GCF_002738345.1 Cucurbita maxima | reverse complement strand
GTATGCGCGATAGAAGAGTTAAAGGACCTAGCAACATTCACAGTCGACGAGCTAGCCGATTTTCTCGAGGAACACGAGCAACATAAGAAGAAGAAGGAGGAAACACTTGATCAATCACTTCAAACCAAGGCGTCAATCAAAGATTAAAAGATACTCTACTCTCAAAATTTTGAAGGTAGAGGTTTTGACCGTGAAATTAGTAAAAATGGTCATGGTGCTCAAGGAAGTAGTCATGAAGGATAATATAACAAGAAGGGACAGCCGAGCCAAGCAAATTGGCATGGATGAGGACGCAATCGAGGAAGAGGCGGCCGATCAATTTACTCCAACATTCAGTGCTACAAATGTCACAAATATGCACTATGCAAATTATTGTAACTCTGACAAATGTTACAATTGTGGTAGAGGGGCATTTTGTAAAAGATTGTCGAGCCGATAAAAAGGTGGAAGAAACAATAAACCTAGCCTTGGTGACGCAACAAACGAAGGTCTTAGGTCTTCTCTTGAAGGCTCAAAATGAAGATCTGAAAGCGTAAGAACACGGCGGAGAAAAAGATGATGGCGGTAGATGTGAGGCGGTGAAAACCGTTGGAAACGAGGGGATACACAACGAATTCGGCAAAATTGCAATATTGAAGATGAGAAAATCAAAGGAATCTGGATTGAACACGCAATCGACGAACGAGCCAAAGAAACTTCCAGATCATCAGAAGGAGAATAAAGATTTAAAGCAACAACCAAAATCTGTCGTAGATAAATCTATGGAGAAGTCTTAGTTGTAGACATTGAAATTCCTGAACGAGCGCATTTTGAAGGAGAAAGTAGAGATTGAAAAAGAAAAGAAAGCTTTTAGAATTGAAGATTGAAAGCTTAGAGAAGGAAGGGCTGAGCTGAGTTAGAGTTCTTTCTATCTCAAAGAGGAGAAGAAAGAGAATCGGAAAGTAAAGAATTGAAGAAGTATGGAGAAAGAGAGGAATGCTACTGATAAGTCATGGGTTCAAAACCAAGGTGCGTGCTCGAAAGTGAAATTCTTTACATTGAAGCGTGGCACCATACGGATCGAGTTGAACATCCTTCTAGTCAAACTTGGTTAGACATAGGCGTGGGTCGGAAGAGCTATCGCGTGTCGAATATCGAGTGGAGCCGAGTCACTTTACAACAAGCCTGACGCGTTATTCCACCTAATCGTCAATACGTGTCCCTCAGGCTGTGTGACACGCTTTCCCTCCCGCAAGTTGAAACGTGGCCGCTTTCCCTCCGGCAAGTTGACACGTGACACGCTTTCCCTCCCGCAACTTGACACGTGGCTTGCCGGGTGTCTGACGCGCTTTCCTTCCCACAAGTTGACACATGGCTTGTCGAAACATTTTCTCTCATGAGAGTTGCAACACTGAATCTGGCCTTCAAAGTGAGTTCATTAACCTCCTTGTTCGTGAAAAGACTCTGAGAAATCCAAGAATTTCATCTTTCTTAAAAGAACATATCGAACGGCCAAAATAAGTTCATTTACCTCCTTGTTCCTGAAAGAACTCTCAGAAATTCTCGAATTTCATCCTTCATTGAAGAACATATCGAACGACTCAGATCTAAAGAAAAATTTTGAACGACCGTATCATCGGTTTAAAGTTCGTAATGTTGTAACCCCGTATCATGAAAAGATATTAAGAATTAATAAAACTTGGCCTATGTAATTGTCGAACCTACGACCTTCACGTTTTTAACACTACAAACTGACAACTGAGCTAATTGGGCATAAATTTTATGCACATTATAGATCATTAGCTCCTAATCGAGCCAATCGAGTTTCGTTTACATAACTTTATGCATAATAAACTTAAAAAAGTCATTATCTTCTAAAGTTCATAGGGTTTTAACTCTGTATCATGAAAAGATATCATTAAAAATGAGGGAAATTGGCCCATGCAATTGTCGAAT
>NW_019272102.1:291103-330753 GCF_002738345.1 Cucurbita maxima | reverse complement strand
TGAGTGTTTACGCCCTTACGAACCAAACAAACACCATAAACGAGATTAGGGGGAGGAGGAGACTAAAAAATGGAGGAAAAAGAACATTGAAATGACGTGACCGAGGAGAGAGAGTCGCCGAAAAATTCTCTAGTAATCGGGGTGAGGGAAACGAAGTCAGACACGAGATCCGACTCACGACCCAAAACCCACAGGCAACCCTAACCGATGTGAGGGGTGGAGAAGATGAAGTCCACCTGGTCGGACCAAAACTCGAATACCCGCAACCTCATTATAGCCAAGCAACCCCATACCTAGTTTGCTCCAGTAACCTAAAATACAAAGCTTCGACCCAACAATGCAATCAGATACCGACTAGCAACCAGTCGAGTAGTCTACTTCCTCTGTGCTTGGCCCAAAAACCCACATTCAAACAAAAAATACTCAGAACACGGTCTAACCCATGATCCACTACACCAACTTGTGTGCCCACATGAACATTCAAGACCCATGCCTCGACCCACTTTGCGACTTGCTCATGTGTTAATGTCCCTCAATGACAGGGTCACTACTACATACACCGGCCCCTTCGGCTTAGCTTCTCGGAATTTTAGGTTAAAAAACGACATATTTGGCTTGATTTGACATTTTTGACTTGAACCTTTACATTTTTTACCTTTCCGAAGCTGATTTTTTTTTAACATAGGTAATTATGAATCAATTAATAGAGGTCCTAGTGGACAGTTATATCAAGGACGCCAGTGTATTCCAGGCTTACAAATCATCATTTGTTATGCACTCACGTAGTATAGAAAATCAGAGTGTCCTTGAGATTCAGGTGTAAGGGTAAACTTGTACAATACTAACTTTTGTAGAAGCTTGGAAGCCATTTTAAATCTCTAGTGAGTTCAAATGATTTCAATAATGATAAGCTATTGTATTTTTATTTTACCTTTATTTGAGTTGTCAGAAGTGGGATTTGAACGCACACCCTCTACCTATTCTATATAACTATTTTTATAAAGAATAGCACTTTATAAAACAAAACCTTTCTAAGTTATAAAAGCTCGATTTCAACCCACCGACTCACAAGGACCAAAACTTGAGTCCTAAAGCCTTCAACAACTCAACCATCTTAACTATTTATTATGAGACCTAACACTGGTTGAAGAGTTGAATGAAGCAATTCTTATAAGGGTGTGGAAACCTCTCTCTTAAAGATGCGTTTTAAAACTTTTAAACTTGCACGATACGTAACATGCCAAAACAAACAATATCTGCTAGCAATTGGAGAGGGACACAAAACATTAACTATAAGGTTGTGGATATCTCTCCCTAGTAGACATATTTTAAAATCGTGAGGCTGATGGTGATACGTAATTAGGCAAAGTAGACAATATCAGAGGTGAGCTTGGTTTGTAACAAATTGTATTAGAGTTAGTCATTGGGTGGTGTGCCAACGAGATTGCCGGAAACACAAGGAGGTGGATTGTGAGATCCCACGTCGGTTGCGGAGGGGATGAAACATTTTTTATAAGCATGTGGAAATCTCTTACTATTAGACGTGTTTTAAAACTGTGAGGTTGTCAACGATATGTAATGAGTCAAAGTAGACAATATCTAGGCTAATACTCATAATTTGTTGGAATAGTTCAGTTGGTTAGAGCGTATGATTGTTAACCATAAGGTCGGAGGTTCATCTCTCTTTTTATCAATGGGAATGAATCATTCCATTTTAGTATATGGAAAAATTTAACCCTCCAACCAAAGTGGACAATGTCATATAATTATGTAGGTTCGTGATTCCTAACATTGTTATAGTCTTAATCTAACATTCTTAATAATAATATTGTGTTCTTTTTAGGGGTAGCTTCAATACAAAAACATAATGTAAAAAATATTTTAGCATAAAGCAGTTACATCATGCATGTTCTAGTGACTCTAGGTCCCTAGAAAACTAGGGTCGTTACATATAATCTACACCTGAACATTATATAACCTAAAGAAAAACCCGTGGCAACTGTCTCGATCAAGGACTCGATTACCGCCTACAAGTAGGTTACTTATTTAGTTGCACTAGATATTACTTTTCCTTTTTGGGTGATCACTAATGGTTAGTTAAGGTCACAGAGCAGGGTCGTCCCGAGCCATCAGTTCTATATGTACAAGTTGTTGTCCTTATTTTTCGAATCTCGTTCCAATTTTTATCAAATTTTTCTTTGTCACGTCAGTTCTATGTGTTACAAATTATTGTCCTTAGTTTTCGAATCTCCTTCCAATTTTTATGAAATTTTTTCTTTGTTAGGATGTGTCATGAATAATGATTTGAAGTCTTAGAAAGTTGAGTTATTATAGCTGTGCTTTGAAGTCTTTAAAATTGAGTTATTACAGTTCTTATATGCTTGAAAAATCATGTCGTGACAATTTTAAATCTCGAGTGAGTTCAATTGATTTCAAAAAATGATATGCTATTGTATTTTTATTTTACCTTTATTTGAGTTGTCAGAAGTGGGATTTAAACCCATGCCCTCTAATCCCGCATTGGTTTGAGAGGAGAATGAAAGAATAACTTATAAGTGTCTGTAAACATCTCTAGTAGCGTGTTTTAAAACTGTGATTCTGACGACGATTTGTTACGGTAAAAAATGGACAATATTTTTTAGTGTTTGGAAATGGGAACGAAGCATTCCTTAGAAGAGTGTGGAAACCTCTCCCTAGTAGACTCATTTTAGAATTGTGAGGCTGATGATGATACGTAATGGGCAAAATCGGACAATATTTGTTAGCGGTGGGTTTGGGCTATTGCGAAAGCTATCAAAGCAAGTCACCAAGCGTTGTGCCAGCAAGGACGTTGGGCCCCCAAGGAGAGTGTATTACAAAGAATTAGCTGGAATAGCTCAGTTGGTTAGAGCGTGTGGCTGTTAACCACAAGGTCGGAGGTTCAAACCCTCCTTCTAGCGATGGTATTAAGTCTACCTACTCTAAATGAATTTAAAGGTAAAGATTGGTTATATATTTGCTTATTATGTTATGACTTGTTAGGATGTTACATGATATGAAAGTATGGTACTTATGATATTGTATACCCCACAATGCTATGTGCACTCCCTTCCCTCCATGGTATACCAATAGTGTGAGTGTATGCTAGTTGAAGCCCAGGTCAATGGGTAGGTATGCGAGCTCGCATGGGAGCAAATGTGTGTGTATGTAAGTCATGAGTAGAGAAGTATGCACATCAAATTCTACCCGGACACGAATATGAGACCAAGGCCATGAAATGATATTTTATGATAACCATGATTTCATGTGCTTGCGTGAGTAGAGAAGTAGTGGAGTTACTTAATGAGTATTTCTTAAAATACTCAAGACATGCACTGCTCTTATTTTTTAGGTAAAGGCAAGGCACCTCTGCACAAATGACGATGTCGAGATGACGACCTTGGGATCCAACGTACACAACACTAGTGAGATAGAGGGGTAGGATCAAACGTACAAAGACGGTTAACATCATGAGAAAGAAGGAGAAGAAACAAGATGTAGACAACGAGTTTTGATACGGAGGAATGAAGAAAGGAAAATGCATGGAAACGAGTGGAGAAGACGAAGTCCACCTGCTCGGACCCAAACTCGAATACCCGCAACCTCATTCCAGTCAAGCAACCCCATACCCAGTTTGGTCTAGTAACTAGATACCCACCAACAATCAGTCTAGTAGTCTAGTTCCTATGTGCTTTGCCCAAAACCCACATTGAAGCCCAAATACACAGAACACAGCCCAACCCACGGATCCACTACATAGACCTGTGCGCCCACATGAACATTCAAGACCTGCTCCTCGAACCACTTTGCAACCTTCTCATATGTCATTATCCCTCAGCGATAGGGTCACTGTTGCATACACCGGCTCCTTCGGCTCGGGATCTCGGAGTCCTAGGCTAAAAAATGGCGTATTATGCTCGGTTTGACATTTTGACACCGACCTTTATGTTTTTCGCCCTTCCGAAGCTTATTTTTACTTTAATAGAAATATTTAAGGTCAGTATAACGTCTTATTTCTGAAGTTCAAGTTAAATTAAATTAGAAATGTAAATTACTAACGAAGCGAGATGGACGTTTTAATAGGTAACAACAACTGACAACACTTGGAGTAACTTCGAGAGACAAAATTCACGCTCGCATGTGTGAGTCATGTGTAGGGATGTACTACACATCCAGTTTTTCCAGACTAGAGGCCACCCTATGATATTTTTAACAATAGGTTCCTAAGATCATTAGTTGCATGTGTTTCCATTCCCTAGCCTCAATAGTGGAGTCACTTATGAGTATTTCTTAAAATACTCAAGCCTTGTGCTACTTCTATTTCAGGTAAGGGCAAGACGCCCCTATATAGCTGACGACGACATCAGAAATAAAGATAATGACATGTGCATAGAATAGTAGTATTTTATTTTCTTAGGCATAGGTTAGTATAGGGCATTTTTACTTTGATGTTTTAATTGTTTTAGAAAGATGCTTTCAAATGAGTAAGTCCATGACACTATTTTAAGATGAAGTTTAAATGCTTAATTTCGTATAAGAGCATAGGATATGCTGACGGTGGCAACTTTAGGCTAATAGAAATCTAGGGTCGTTATCGTTGGTATCAGAGCTCTAGGTTATAGATTCAGTAGACTTACCTACGAGATAGGCTTGGCACGTTCCAAGGTTTTACTATCGATGTCCTGTCACCGTCACGTATGTCTTGTATAAGATAAGAAAAAGAAATGTCTTTAATTGCATGTACTTTTTTTGTTTACTAATATTGAATGTAATTTAGTATCAAATATGTTGAGCTCTAACTATATGATTTATGGTAGCATTATGTTCCACCTAGTTGTATTTTTATGAATATGTCATGTTTGCTAAATTATATGTTGTGAATATATGTGATATGATGCAATTTATGTTAGAGAGATATAGACTTAAGAAAAATTATATATTGGTTTTAGAATCATGCCACATAAAGGGCACGCGAGAGGAGAACGAGGATGAAGACGACCCTGTATTAGAGTTAGAGGAAGAGGTGGAGGTGAAGATAGCCCCCTCCTCGTGAAGGTTTAGTGACTAGGACGGACGCACCTTAAGTTGTGCTACCTTAGGCTATGGACCTCCAATAGCACTGATAGATGAAATAAATCTCACTACAAACCTGATGTGAGAATCGTTTCAGGCACTACGATCATGCTCACTTGACAAGCCAATAGGGTGTGGAAATGGGAATGAAACCAACAAGCCAATAGGCCATCCTAACTGCTTAATGTTATACATAAGAATTACTATTTCCATTGGTGTGATTCCTTTTAGGGAACCATAAGTAAAACAGCCAAAACTTATTTTTGAACGTGGACAATATCATACTATTATGGAGGTTCATGATTTCTAATCATCAAGCATTCTCAATGAGATTTCATAGGTAATATTATCTATCCTTTTCTATTGAATCAAAACCCTTGAATTGATTTATAATCTTATAGTAATTTTCCTTTTCTATTAAATCAAAACCCTTCAAGTGAATTATAATTTTCAAGTTCATTTTTGGGGTATCTTTGAGTTTTCTATCATTGTTACTTAGTCTTAATCGAGCATTCTCGATGAGACTTCATAGGTAATATTATCGTCCAGCCTTTTATGTTGGATGAAAACCCTTGAATTGAGTTATAATGTTTTAATAATTTTCAAGGGTAGCTTCCGATCGTTGAAATAAAATGTAAATGCAACTTTGAGCCGAGTTTTTTTTAGGTATCCCTTTTAAGGTGTTTGATGTATATTGACAGTACGTATATTGCTCTCTGAGTGTTAAACCTAAATTGAACCTAAGACTGAGTACCTTATTCTAGGGACACTATGGATGCGGCCCACTTTTGTATATGATATAAACAATGTGATCACTAAATTTTACTTGTGAAGACATGTGAGTGGGGGCGTCCTATGCAATGAGTATTGCATAAGATCGGACCATGAAGAAAACCACTCTCACTTTATAATGTCGTTTACTTTTGACACTGATTTTTTCATTCGATGACATAGGTAACTCAATCTTAATCCTAAGCTAACTATGAACTCCTATTTATTCGAAATTATCCTTAGATTTGCATGGGTGAGAGTGGCCCGAGTTAGCCGACTCAATAAGCCTCCCATTTTAGGGGTAAGACTGGGTGAATAGCTGGGGACATAGGGTGTATGATGGAATTCACTCCTACAAGCTTTTAGGAATAGTAAAAGAGGTTATTCCCTTAAGTACTGACTCCAAGTCTTGAACAAGGGGACCCACCCTCTCATTGGCCCGAAAGGGATTCGGTTTGGTGGTTGAACCACAAACCAATTGTTCATTAGAGGATCAGTGGGACTTAAGGAACAAAAAGTAACTTTAGGAGTAAAACGGTAAATTGACCTAGCTCTAGTTACGAACAATCTGTGAAGGATCGACTTACTAATCATGGTTATATCAAATGAACAGAAATATATCTATAGTGAGGGGAGTGCAACAATTAGGCTGCAATAGAGTGTCTTAGTGAATAAATGCTGGTTAACAAGGTTAATGAGATTAGCCGGTCAATCTCGGATCGTTGAAGCCAATGATCTGTAGGTCCATTAGGTTCCTCTTCTAGCTCATATCGAACTAAACCTTAGAACAGTGTGACGAGTGAGTTCGAAGTGTTCGAATTCAAATTAGGGAATACACACTAAATGTATACGATATATTTAACCTCATTTTGTTTTAGTTATGAATTGAACAAAAAGAGAGAATTGGGGATATTTAAATAATATTTAAATATTTTAATTATGAATAGTGATTGATAATCAATATGTGCATTGGAATTGACATTTTATTTAATGTTAAATATTAATTAAATTATTTAATTAATCATTTAATATTATGTTGATTTGAAATTAATTATTTAAATTAATTGTTGAATTAAAATAAACAAAGTCAAAATGTTTACTCCACCTAATGGAAAAATCCATGTTTGAGTGAGTGGAGTATTGAGGGTCTATACGGTTTAATCAGACTTGCATGTTTACCCCATAATCCCACAAATTTGAGTGGAATTTTGAGTGTCAAAATTTGGTGAACTCAAACTTGCATGCTTGCCACATAATCCCACAAATTAGAGTGGAATTTTGAGTGTCAAATTTTGGTAATCTCAAATTTGCATGAACATGCAAATATGACTCTATAAATAGAGTGATCAAGGTACATGGAAATTCTTCTTGAAAAACTTTGAGAAAATCTCTCAAAACTCTCTTTTTACCTATACTAAATTTCTATCAAGTTTCATCACTCACCGGATTCCACAATCCTATTCTAAGGTCGGAGAATAGTAGGGAAGACACTAGTGGTGGTTTGAAACTGTTCGTGAGAAAAAAGAAATTTGAACTACAAAAGGTTACTATTCAAACTCATTGAGTTTTAATGCTTTTGAACATGCTAGCTAATTTACTATAATTGATGTACTTAGAGTGCCTAGGATCCAAATTGCTTCCGCACGTATTATAGTAACACCATCAAAATGAACCTAAACTGACAACATAATTTATGAACAAAGGAAACAAAAAGATATTTAAAAAGAGAGAACCCAAAAAGTAGCAAATTCCCTCAAACACTGAAAATGGATAGCCATTCACCACGAGAACAACACAAAAAATGGAAGAAAGAGGGTGCCAATGAAGGAGTATGGAAGCAAATGGGGAAGAAGAAATATAAGGGAGAGGGGGGCTTTGGAGGCTTCAAAGGTAGGTTGTGGTGGGAAAAAATATCTCTAGATGCACTAAATTTTGTCACGTAGCATACATTGGCTAACTAAACAAGCAAGCGTCAGAAAATCTATCAATGTCTTTCGATGCTTGTCAATTTAGTTGACCTTGTCCATAAAATTTTGTGCTTTTAAAGAGATATTTCTTCCAACCATGGTAAACAAAATATTGATTCTCATATTTGCTGCATCTTCATTTATCGCAAAACAAATTATCGGAAGATTTAGAATATGAGTATTGTAGTCTACTAATTCTCGCATAGTTCCTGACCGACGTTGTGTGTGCTAAGTTAGGAACAATGAGTATTCCAGACCTTTGGTATATATGATGTTACATGCTACTAAAGAAATTAGTAGACGGACTGTAATTGATTGAGAGTGAGTCTTACCTACTAGTCCTAAAATTCTAAATAACTATATAGAAGTAACCTAAGTGATAGGTAGTTGAAATACCTTCCTAACTTACAAATGATCCAAGTAAAAGAAACTAGGAATTAATAGAGAATAAAACTTAAGAACAACTAGAAAGATAAGTAATAAACTTATGAATGACAAGTTAGCTATTTATTGAGTAAACTAATACTTATCAACATTATTTTAACTTTTTTGGTCAAATAAGAAGTTGCAGGCCAATCGAGGACGAGACCAGCAGGCTCGACACAACAAGGAATCTTTTTCTGAGTCTGTTTTAAGTACATGTGCTTTTGTTGTTGAAAACTTGCTTTGATATTTTATGTTGTAAAATATATACTTGATTCACATGTTTTACTTGTCATGTATGAAATTTTTTGTTTTGTAACCGATTTTCGAAGCCAAATATCTATGTTAGTGGTAACTCATGATTGAGCTGTCGATGAACATGTATTATAGAAGCATTGCTCGAGAACTATGTGGTAATAGCGGGGATCGTCCCAAGGCATCAAGTCGTGTCTGTTTATTTTGGATTTCTACGCTTAGCTTTTATTGTTTGTTGACTATTGGTCAAGGTAAGAAGCGCAGCTCGAGAACTATGAGGTCACAAAGGGTGTCGTCTTAAGGAATCCAGTTGTCTATTTATTTTAAATTTCTAAATTTCTTTTTTAGTTTTTTGTTGGTGGTCGGTTGAGGTAAGAAGCTGTAACACCCCAAAAATGCAGTAAAGTCACCCATGTAAGACCGAAAGACTAGTCATTTCTACACCCTAATGAGTAACTGTAAGGACTAAGGACTTTGGAGAAGTATTGGGAATGAAAGCTTAAGCGAAAAGGACGAAAAGGTCACTTTCCAATTTTTAAGGAAATTTTTGGATATTTAATTCCTTATCTAGTGGGAATTTCAGGATGCTCTAGGACCAAGAAATGACCAACAAGAGATGAAATTTTTTAGGAAAATTATGTATTTATCGGAAAAATAATAATAAAATATTATGAAAGTGGCAAATTACCAAATTACCCTAATGATATGGATAATTACGAAAGTGTCATTCTGCTGAAAATAAAAACATCTGCATGTGACCATCTGCACAAAGTCCTTTGAATCTCAAATTCTAGTTGTTGGACTTTCCCCAAATTTGGATACAATCTAGAACGTTCAAAGATCATCAAATCCAACATTTAGAATTCAAACTCGAAGTTGGTAGCTCGCTGATCAGGGAGGATATTTTCGACGAATTATCCAAAAAATTCAGTCTCCAAATCACGATGATTCTGGATCTCTCAATGTCGGTGGAAGCTTACCTTATAAAGTCTGAAGTTGAGGCAAAGTTTTAAGACAAGAATTGAGTGATGAGAAATCTTAAAACTCGAGTTCGAAGCTCTTAGATTATGAGTTTTCCTTTCTCAAATTTCTTCCAAATACGAGGGCTATGGTTAATCATTTTTCTTCCTACCAACTCCTGCATATTTTATATGGGATTTATAACAAGTTTCGTGAAGGAATCAGGCACTGAAAAGATTTATAACCGGCTGCCCAACAAAAGGTTTCTAGATATACTCAGGCGAGAAACATGTTTTCCAACGAACTTTGGAAGGTTATAACTTGTGCTACAGACCACGAAAAGGTATGAACTTGGTCTCTACTTCTTGCTTGAAACTTCATCTAAAGGTTTCGTAGAGCGGTCGAATCCATTAGATGTCTATATATAGCTGTAAAAAGGTATAACCAGAGGGGTCTGATAAGAAAATATCGAAATTTTTCTAGCTAACAAGGAAGAAGATGAAGTCCAAAGTCAAAGGTCAAACTTTGACGAATAAAAGTCAAAGATAGGTATATGTTGACCTTCCCTCGGTTTTCTCAATTTTAACTTCCTTCCTGACCGGTCAAACTGTGGAAGGAAATTTGATATAATTCGGAGACTAGAAGCTCAATAACGAAAATCCCAAATGTCGACGACGAGGTAAGTAGTGACCTTGGACGTTTTGTTAAAAAAATACTTGTAGGAATCCATTAGATTTTCCATATGAACCTAAAATAAGTTGAATTTAGGATATATGAAAGAAAAACAAAAAGAATTGTGAATTAAGGCCATGAATGGATCAAAATGCTCAAGATTTAAGTAATATTAAAAGCCATTGGAACACGTTAAGTAGCAAAACCAAGAATTATGGGTAAAATGACCAAAATGCCCCTAGGACGACTTATGAAAATCCAAGGTCTATACTTTCTCCAAATGGTTTCGTACTTCTTATAAGGTCTATTATGAAGGACATGAAGATATGTTTGAGGTTTAAAGTTGATTGAAACAAGTTTGGAACATAAACCAAGTTAGGACCCAAGAAACACCTAAAGGAAACACTACAAGAATCATGACTCTTCTAGAACCCTCTAAAAAACTCCCTATGAATCTATGACCTTCTAGAACAACTCGTGCTAAGATGGGTTCATATGATTACAAATGCAAGTTACAACTTATGCCTCAAGGATTTACGAACCTCTGTAAGGATCGGGCTGACTCTATGACTAAAAAAGGCGGGTAAATTTTCAGCAAAATAAAACAAAGGAATTTAAAACATTATATTTACATTATATCAAAATAGAGTTTATAGCATACTAGTTAAAACAAAAAACAAGGAACAGACACAAAACACTTTAAAATAAGAGGATTGAGGACGACAAGTGAGGTTAGTCTATGGTACCAGCTCCTTATCACCTGAAAAAAATGGAGAATAAGAAATGAGTACAAGACTCAGTAAGTAGCTTACTTGTAGTCTCTTAATCGTGTCCTTGATATACTAGGGTACCACATTCTTTGTTCTTGCTTGTTCTTGATCTTGTTCTTGTGGTTAGTACTTAGGCTCTTTTAATTCTTGTTCTTGACTTGGGGTTCTTATCTTGATCTTTCTTGAGGACCTTGGTCCTTGAATCCTAAAACCTTGGTTTTCCTTTAAGGGTCATAGTACTATGGTTTTTGGTTCTTGGTCCTTTGTTCCTAGTTCTTGTCCTTAGAACTAGGATCTTGATCCTTGTTCTATTCCTTGATCTTTCTCTTGTTCTTAATACTTTCTTGGTTCTTGTTTTGTTCTTGATTCGTTCTCCAAGACACTCCCCCTAGGATTTACAGCACTAGGCATGCACCTGACAATCCTGTGTCCAAGGCTTCATGCATTCCAAGCAACACAGCCTTAACCTACGTCCAAGGCTTCATGTGTTTCAAGCGACGTAGTCTTACCGCATCTGAGGGCTTGCCCTTCGATACGGTCTGCTTAACCTATGCCCAAGGCTTCATGCGTTCCAAGCGGCATAGTCTGAAAACCTACATCCAAGGCTTCTTACATTCGAAGCAATGTAGTCTTAATACTACATCAAGGAGTTGCCCTATAATACAATTTTCTTAACCTATGCCCAAGGCTTCATGCGTTCCAAGTGGCATAGTCTGAAAACCTAACTTCCAAAGCTTCTTACGTTCCAAGGGATGTAGTCTTAATACTGCATCAAGGACATGCCATATAATACAGTATGCTTAACCTACGCTCAAGGTTTCATGCGTTCCAAGCAGTGTAGTCTAACTCATGAGCATGCTGTACCGTGGGAGGTCTTAGGAGGTTCTTGATTCGTGGCTAAGGTAACGTACTCTCTTCTTGTTCCTCCGTGACTTCAGACTACTCCCTTTAATAGACCATAAAGGTCACTTGCTCGATGCATACTTAAACATAAGTCTGTCAGGCATCTCTTATAGATGAGGAAAACTTAGGGCATAACATCCTGCAAAGGAAACGTGGTGCAGGGCATCCCACCTATAAGAGTAATTGATGGGCACCGCTTGGTAAGAGGTCATGGGTCACTTTGAACATGACTAGAGTATTACCTAGCATTCTTGAGTTTCTGTTTCTGAGTTTGGGGACCTTGGTCCCTCGTCCTTGAGTGGTACCTAGCACTCTTCTTACTTGGGTAGTTGTAAAGCTTGTGTGTTGTTGTTCTTGGTTCTCAATCTTGTAAGTTTCTAAGGTTTTTAATTCCTTAAGGCATAAGTTGTAACTTGTATTTGTAACTATATGAACCCATCTTACCGTAAGTTTTTCTACAAGGTCATAGATTCCTAGGGAGTTCTTTAGAGGGTTCTAGAAGAGTCGAAAGTCTTGTGTTATTTCCTTTAGGTGTTTCTTGGATCCTATCTTGCTTTAGGTTCCAAACTTACTCCAATCAACTTGAAATCTCAAACTTATCTTCATGTCCTACATAATCGACCTTATAAGAAGTAGCTGTTGGGTTTTATGTCCTAAAAATCATAGTTTTTAAACAAAAACATATTCCATTTTCAATAAAGTTATTATTGTTGTATATTCAGTAAAGATTGTTCTTGAATAAAGTGAACTTTTCGACCATTAATCTAAATCCAATAAACTAAGAACACTCTGGATATAGTGTGATTACTTGAACTATATGTAGAGACATAAGAGTTGATCAAGTTCAAATATATAGTCAAAATGATCTATAGTATATGGATAACGCTGAGTACCTTATTCTGGGGACACTATGGATGCGGCCCACTTTTGTATATGATATAAACAATGTGATTACTAAAATTGTACATGTGGAGACATGTGAGTGGGAGCGTCCTATGCAATGAGTATTGCATAAGAACGGACCATGAAGAAAATCACTCTCACTTTATAATGTCTTTTATTGTTGAGACTGATTTTCTTTTCATTCGATGACCTAGGTAACTCGATCTTAATCCTGATCTAACCATGAACTCCTGTTTATTCGGAATAATCCTTAGATTTTCATGGGTGAGAGTGGCTCAAGTTCGTCGACTCAATAGGCCTCCCATTTCAAGGGTAAGACTGGGTAAATGGCTGGGGACGTGGGGTACAAGATGGAATTCACTCCTACCCACTTTTAGGGATAGAAGAGAGGTAGTTCCCTTTAGTACTGACTTCAGGTCTTGAACAAGAAGCCCCACCCTCTCCTTGGCCTGAGAGGGATTCGGTTTACTGTTGGACCACAAACCAATTGTTCATTAGAGGATCAGTGAGACATAAAAAACAAGAAGTAACTTCAGAGGTAAAACGGTAAATTGACCCAGCTTTAGTTACGAACAACCTGTGAAGGATCGACTTACTAATCATGGTTATATCAAATGAACAGAAATATATTTATAGTGAGGGGAGTGCAACTACTAGGCTATAGTGGAATGTCCTAGTAGTTAACGAATGTTGGTTAACAAGGTTAATGAGTTTAACCGGTTAATGTATGATCGTTGGAGCCCATGATCTATAGGTCCATTAGGTCCCTCTACTAGCTCATATCGGACTAAACCATAGAACAATGTGACGAGTGAGTTCGAAGTGTTCGAATTGAAATTAGAAAGAATGCACTACATATATACGATATATTTAACCACATTTTTGTTTTATTTACGAATTAAACAAAAAGAGAGAATCTGAGATATTTAAATAAGATTTAAATATCTTAATAAAATGTGTTGGAATTAATTGAGATTGGCATTTGAATTAATATTAAATATTAATTAAATAGTTTAATTAATCATTTAATATTACTTTAATTTGAAATTAATAATTCAAATTGATTTTTGAATGAAACGAAAGTAAGTCAAAATGTTTGACTTCATTTAATGGGAAAATCCATGTTAGTAGAATTTTGAGGTGTCAAAATTTTGTTTAACCAAACTTGCATGCTTGCCAAATAAACCCCACAAATTTGAGTGGAATTTTGAGTGTCAAAATTTGGTTAACTCAAGCATGCATGCTTGCCACATAATCCCAAACATTTGAGTGGAATTTTAAGTGTCAAAATTTAGTGATCTCAAATTTGCATGAACATGCAAACATGACTCTATAAATAGAGTGATCATATTACATGAAAGGTCTTCTTGTTGGTGAAAAAAACCTCGAGAAAAACCTCTCACAAACACTCTATTCATATATACAAAATTCCTCCCAAGTTAAGTCACTCACCGGATTCCACAATCCCGTTCTAAGGCCAGAGGATAGTGGAGAAGACACTGGTGGTGGTTTGAAACCGGTTCGTGGGAAAAAAAGATTTTGAACTACAAAAGGTTAGTATTCAAACTCATTAAGTTTTAATACTTATGAACATGCTAGTTATTTACTATAACTTATGTTCTAAAAGTGCCTAAGATCTAAATTGCTTCCGCATGTGTTATATTAACACCATCATGTACCTTATCGGTTTGGTCTCATTTCCTATTATAGATCCATTTGCAACCAATAGGGTTTAACCCATCTGGTTGATCTACAAGTTCCCAGACTGAATTGAAGTACATTGACTTCATTTAGATTCATGGCTTTGATCCACTGATCTCTATCTTCATCATTCATTGCCTGTTTATAGGTCAATGGATCCTCAACGTCATTATCAGGTATGATGACTTGAGTTTCTCTCAAACTCAAGTAACGATCGGGTTGAGTTATAACCCTCCCACTACGTCGAGGCATTCTCAACTCTTAAGGAGTATGTGATTGACAAGAAGTGTTGGTTTGATCAACAACTCTTATTGAAGGACCAACTTGATCAACAACTCTTGTTGTTTTATCAGTAGCTTCTTTAGAAATCTCACTTAATACTAGTTTGCTGCAAGGTTGATGATTTCTTACGTGGTCTTCCTCTAAGAATGTAGCGTTTGTTGATACAAACACTCTATTTTCTTGTGGGTCATAAAACAAACCACCTTTCGTCTCTTTGGGGTATCCTACGAATATACATAATTTTGAACGACGTTCTAATGTCTTGGGGTTTTGCTACAACACATATGCTGGACATCCCCAAATCCTGAAGTGATGTAAACTACCTTTACGCCCTTTTCAACACTCATAAGGTGTTTCTGAAACACTCTTAGTCGGAACCATGTTCAAAATGTATGTAGCAGTCTCCACTACATATCCCCAAAACAGATCAGGTAATTAAGCAAAAATCATCATAGACCGAACCATGTCTAACAGAGTTCTACTTCTCCTTTTTGATACACCATTTTGTTGAGGCATACCTGGGGCTAAGAGTTGAGACCATATTTCATGTTCTATCATATAGTCCTGAAATCTTAAGTCCATGTACTCTCCTCCTCGATCTAATCGAAGTGTTTTAATAGTTTTACCTAATAGATTCTCAACCTCAGTCTTATACTCTCTGAATTTTTCAAGAGCTTCGAACTTGTGATGCATTAGGTAAAGATAGTCATACCTTGAATAATCATCAATAAAACTGATGAAATATTTATACTCTCCACGTGCTTTGGCATTCATTGGACCATAGAGATCTGTATGCACGAGTTCTAAGGTTTCTTTGGCTCTATAACCTTTTTCAGAAAACGGTCGCTTAGCCATTTTACCTTCAAGACAAGACTCACATGGAGGTAAAGAGTTGTCTTCTAACTCATTTAGAAGTCCTACTTTAACCAAACTCTCAATCATATTGAGATTAATGTGGCCTAATCTTAAGTGCCAAAGATAGGTATTAGGAGAAATCTTTTGTCGTTTATTTTGAGTTTCAGCTGTTTTAAACATCTCGGTATTTAAAATAGCTTTTCTTTCGCTCGGTTTGAACATATATTAGTTGTTTTCTAGTTTTGCAGAACGAATATCCTCTTTTGAAAATGAACACTTCATTGATTTCAAAAGATACTTTATACAATTATTCTAATAAACAAGAGATAGATATTAGATTTCTTTTCATTTCAGGAACAAAAAGTACATTATTTAATATAATGAATCTATCTCCAAAAAAAAAAAAAACTTTAAATTTCTTACTGATCTTGCTGAGACAACCTCTCTAGTTCCAACCCTAAGTGTTATCTCGCCGTCCGCAAGCATTCTCCAGGAGCTAGTTTCTTGGTAAAAAGAATAAATATGATTAGTCGCCCCTGAATCTAGTATCCATGTTGAGTTATCATACTCTACTAAACATATTTCTACAACGAGTAAATCATATTTACCTTGTTGTGTCTTTTCGACTTTCTTCTCTACAAGGTATTTTGGGCAAATTCTCTTTCAGTGTCCGTTTTGGTTCCAATGAAAACATTTTTCCTTTATCTGCTTTTTGAACATTGTGTTTGTGTTAGTAGGAATCTTATTTTTCCCTTTACACTTCTTCTTCATCAAAACACTGTTGAAGGACCAGACTTATTTTTGGAGGATGATCCTCGTAGTAATTTCTTGGAGATAGCAACATTTGCTTCTCCTGTTTGTCCCTTGTTCTTAAGAGGGATTGATAAGTCTGTAGCTCATTGAGAAGAGCAGTCAAGTTATATTCTATTGTGTTCATTATCACATTTGTGCGGAACTGGAAGAAGCTCTTCGGAAGAGACTCCATGATAAAACTGACTTGACTCTTCTCATCAATGACAGCTTCATTTTCTTCTGCCACATTGAAATGGATCATCATGTCAAAGACATGTTCTCTAACTGAGGTCCCTTCTTTCATACGGCAGTTGTAAACGTATTTTATTGCATCATGTCTAAGGGAGAAAGACGGTTGTCCAAACATCCCTTTCAGAGATTCCATAATCTCTTTAGCAGTATCCATAACATTACGTTTCTTAGCCAAAACATCAGATATGCTGGCTAAAATGTACATCGGGCTTTATCATTTGCCTTTGACGATCTGTTCGGTTTGCATTTGAGCTGGGGTTTGGAGGACATTCCTTAGTTAAAACAAACCTTAAATCATCAATTACAAGTATTGTGTTTAGGTTTGATTTCCAAGTTGTGTAATTGTTGCCGTTTAATTTCTCAGAAGCGAGTAATTGTACTATTGAGTTTGTCATGCTGTGATATAAAGAAAATTCTATTAGTTATTTGACTTAATCCTGTTTAATCCAATCATTTTTAGCAAATGTAATAATGTACCAAAAAAATATTAATTTGCAACGATACTTTAGTGAGTTAGAGCAACTACTATTGAGAGCAGTCAATCACTCATTCACTAAACCAAGACATTCTTGACTTAAACGATAATCCCAGAATAACTCTTGTTCCTATAGTTTTTTTAGTTATCGCTATTTTGGTCAAGAATATACTAACTCTTAGTAATTCTTCATAAGTGTGACCCGCCATTTTAAGACCTCAGAGATCAGTTCCAACAATGCTATCGAATGAAAAAGCCAAAGTTGGGAATAGACCTAAGAAATCCTATCCATTTCTGGAGTTTGCGTTGTTTTGACTCCCATGTTACAACCCTTCGAATAGGTAGTTTCTCTAGGGCAACATGCAGGTGGAACATGGGAATCTCACGGTGCTACCTAGTGGTGGAGACCATAGGACGTGTTGATATACTTCCTTCTCCCATTTACTATAAATACTTTCTCTATTCACCTTGTTATTGACTCATGCAAATACCTTCTGAATGGAGGACGCTCCCAGGGCGACACGAGGCCGAGCATGAATCTCACGGTGTGAATTTTTCAGAGAGCGTGAGAGGAAAACGATGTATCTCATATACCTTTTTCCTCCCACTATGTATTTTAGACGGTTGGGTATACTCATTACTTAGGTATATTCCGGCTAATTGAATATAACTTAAGTCTAGGTGATATTTCTAAAACTTACATCACACAAGCATGCTCATAAAACTGGGCTAACTAAGCTCAAGTACGGGTCCGATCTCCAGGTAGTACGTGTTCCATAAACCGTGAACTTAAGTACCTCCAGCCTTAGACAAGATCGTGCCGTGTGAGCTTTCTTGTAACTGCAATTTTATAAGACACGACCTATTTTAACTATTAAAATTGATCGTGTTCGGTTCTTAACCCTAAGTGAGCATGCACTTATCTTTATTATAGATTTTAACATCTATCTTGATATATGACGTTGAAAATAACCTATAACATGCATCTAGCATACTTTATATAACAATTACATAATCATCCATTCAATGCAATAATATAACAATTTATATCTATCACTCCTGGAACTCTAAACATGCATACTATATATTATAACACTTATAACATACTTGGAATGCATGAAACATGCTTAGCCTATGGTGGGATTTTAAATCTATATGACATACTGTATGCATATACATTTTCTATTTAATTAAAACATACATTCATAATGCATAATTCATTAAACACACTAAAGTGGATTGGTTTTGGCATTTTAAAGCAAGAAATTAACTAAATTATTACATTAATAATTAAAAATAACTTGAACTGCTCCCGAGGATCACGAGCTGGGAGAACCAACCCTTAAAAACGTTGAACTGGACCCCAAAGGCATAAAAAACACTCGAACTGCCTCTTCCATCTTCTTTGGTTCAGCTTGCTATCTCTTTAATTTTCGATCAATTACAACCTAAAATGGACTCTAATGACTCCATAAAAATTACATACCTTTCTTCACTCATTAAAGCCCATAGACATTAGGCTTGTTACAAGAATTGCATCAAATGGAAGCATAAAAAAATGTCAAAATCAAAAACATCCACTTTAGCAACCACAATATTTCATTCATGAAATAGTACCCACCATGCTCAAATTAATGTAAATAAAGTGCCTAAAACCATGCTCTAATACCAATTGATGGTGTTAATAGAACACATGCGGAAGCAATTTGGATCTTAGGCACTCTAAGTACATCAATTATAGTAAATTAGCTAGCATGTTCAAAAGCATTAAAACTAAATGAATTTGAATATTAATCTTTTGTCGCTCAAGTTTTTTTTTCCTCACGAACCGGTTTCGAACCTCCACTAGTGTCTTCTCCACTATTCTCCGGCCTTAGAACGGGATTGTGAAATCCGGTGAATGACTAAACTTGGGAGGAATTTAGCATATATGAAGAGAGAATTTGTGAGATTTTTTTTTCAAGGTTTTTCCCTTAGAAGAACTTCCATGTAATATGATCACTCTATTTATAGAGTCACGTTATTTATAGAGTCATGTTTGCATGTTCATGAAAATTTGAGATCATCAAATTTTTACACTCAAAATTCCATTCAAATGTTTGGGATTATGTGGCAAGCATGCAAGTTTGAGTTCACCAAATTTTAACACTCAAAATTCCACTAAAGTTTGTGGGGTTTATTTGGCAAGCATGCAAGTTTGGTTAAACCAAATTTTGACACTCAAAATTCCACTAAATTTTGTTGGGTTTATTTGGCAAGGATGCAAGTTTGGTTAAATCAAATTTTGATACCTCAAAATTCCACTAACTAAAACATGGATTTTTCCATTAAATGAAGTCAACATTTTGACTTTCTTCATTTTGATTCAACAATTAATTTGAATTATTAATTTTAAATTAAAGTAATATTAAATGATTAATTAAACTGATTCTCTCTTTTTGTTTCATTCATAGATAAAACAAAAATGCGGTTAAATATATCGTATATATGTAGTGCATTCTCCCTAATTTGAATTCGAACACTTCGAACTCACTCGTCACATTGTTCTATGGTTTAGTCCTATATGAGCTAACAGAGGAACCTAATGGACCTAAAGATCATGGGCTCCAACGATACAAGATTAACCTGTTAAACTCATTAACCTTGTTAACCAACATTCGTTAACTACTAGGACATTCCACTATATCCTAGTAGTTGCACTCCCCTCACTATAGATATATTTCTATATATTTGATATAGCCATGATTAGTAAGTCGATCATTCAGAGGTTGTTCGTAACTAGAGTTGGGTCAATTTACCATTTTACCCCTAAAGTTACTTCTTGTTCCTTATGTCTCACTAATCCTCTAATAAACAATTGGTTTGTGGTCCAACCAGTAAGCCGAATCCCTCTCAGGCCAATGAGAGGGTGGGGCCCCTTGTTGAAGATCTGGAGTCAGTGCTTAAGGGAACTACCTCTCTTCTATCCCTTAAAGTAGATAAGAGTGAATTCCATCTTGCACCCCACGTCCCCAGTTATTCACCCAGCCTAACCCCTGAAATGAGAGGCCTATTGAGTCGACGAACTTGAGCCACTCTCACCCATGTAAATCTAAGGATAATTCCAAATAAACAAGAGTTCATGGTTAGGTCAGGATTAAAATCGAGTTACCTAAGTCATCGAATGAAAATAAAATCAGTCTCAGTAGTAAGCGACATTATAAAGTGAGAGTGATTTTCTTCATGGTCCGATCTTATGCAATACTCATTGCATAGGACGCCCCCACTCATTGCATAGGCCGCATCCATAGTGTCCCTTGGATAAGGTACTCAGCCTTATCCCTGCACTATAGATCATTTTGACTATATACTTGAACTTAATCCACTCTTATGTCAATACATATAGTTTAGGTAATCATACTATAGTCAGAGTGTTCTTAGTTTATTTGATTTAAAATTAATAATCGTAAAGTTCAATTTATTCAATAACAATCTTTACTGAATAAACAACAACAATAACATTATTGAAAATAGAATATGTTTTTGTTTACAAACTATGAGTTTTAGGACATAAAACCTAACAGGTGAAATCTTCCCCAATAAAGTATGAAGTTGGGACAAAGTTTTAAGACAAGAATCGAGTTTGAAGCTCTTAGAATATAAGTTTTTCTTTCACTGATTTCTTCCAAATTCGAGTGCTATGGTTAATCATTTTCCTTCCTACCAACACCTACATATTTCATATTTGATTTACAACAAGTTTTGTGAAGGAACCAGGAACCGAAAAGTTTTATAATTGGCTGCCCAACAAAAGGTTTCTAGATATACTCAGGCGAGAAAAATGTTTTCCGACGAACTTTGGAAGGTTATAACCTGTGCTACAGACCACGAAAAGATATGAACTTTGTTTCTACTTCTTGCTTGAAACTTCATCTAAAGGTTTCGTGGAACAATAGAGTCCAGTAGATGTCTATATATAGTTGTAAAAAGGTAAAAGTAGAGGGGTCTTATAAGAAAAAATCGAAATTTTTCTAGCTACCAAGGAAGAAGATGAAGTCCAAAGTCAAAGGTAACACTTTGACCAATAACAGTCAAAGATAGGTATATGTTGACCTTCCCTCGGTTTTCTCAATTTTAACCTCCTTCCTGATTCGTTCTCATGAAAATCTTTATGGTTCTAGAAATTAGACAAAATAAGGAGTTCGTGGAAGGAAATTTGAGATAATTCGGATACTGGATGCTCAAGAACGGAAATCCCAAATGTCGACGACGAGGTAAGTAGTGACCTCGTATAAATTAAGGATATAGGAAAGAAAAACAAAAAGAACGGTGAGTTAAGGCCCTAAATTGACCAAAATGCTCAGGATTTAAGTGATGTAAAAATAACTCACAAAATGAAGTCCTAGGATGACTTATGAAAATTTGAAAGCCATTGGAACACGTTAAGTAAAAAAACCATGAATTATGGATAAAATGACCAAAATGCCCCTAGGAAGACTTATGAAAATCCAAGGTCTATACGTGCTCCAAATGGTTTCGTACTTCTTATAAGGTCTATTATGAAGGACATGAAGATATGTTTGAGGTTTCAAGTTGATTGGAGCAAGTTTAGAACCTAAACCAAGTTAGGATCCAAGAAACACCTACATGGAAACACCACAAGAATCAAGACTCTTATAGAACCCTCTAAAGAACTCCCTAAGAATCTATGATCTTCTAGAACAACTCATGCTAAGAATGGTTCATATGGTTACAAATGCAAGTTACAACTTATGCCTCAAGGAATTACGAACCTTAGAAACTTACAAGATTGAGAAACAAAAACAATACCACACAAGCTTTACAACTACCTAAGTAAGAAGAATGCATGGTACCACTCAAGGATAAGGGACCAAGGTCCTCAAACACAAAAACTCTAATCATGTCCAAAGTGACCAATGACCTCCTAATATGCCATGTTCATGATTGACCCAAAAGCTTTGCAGGATTCCATGTTCATGTATGCACCGACCGCATGACCTTTATGGTTTATCATGGGGATTAGTCTAGGCCATGATGGAATAAGAAGATAGTAAGTTACCCTAGCAAAAAATCAAAAACTCCTAAGACCTCCCACGGTACGACGAGCCCATGACTTAGACTACGCTGCTTGGAAGCATGAAGCCTTGAGCGTAGGTGGTCAGACTGTATCATAGGGCAAGCCCTTGATTCACGATTAGACTACATCTCTTGGAACTTAAGAAGTCTTGGATGTTGTTTTTCAAACTATGCCGCTTGGAATGCATGAAGCCTTGGGCATAGGTTAGTAGACGGTATCGGAGGGAAAACCCTAAAATGCGGGTTAAGACTACGTCGCTTGGAACTCATGAAGCCATGAACGCACGTTAAGACTATCGCTTGGAACACATGAACCCTTGGACACAGGATTGTTAGATGCATAGCTAGTACCGTAAATTCTAGGGGGAGTGTCTTGAAGAACGAATCAAGAACAGAACAAGAACAAAGAAAGTATCAAGAACAAGAGAAAGATCCAGGTCTTGAACATGGATCAAGATCCAAGTTCTAAGGACAAGAACCAAGACCCTTAAAGAACAACTGTAAATGTTTGCATAATCCACCACACCTAAATGGTGTAAAAGTTATCTTATTTATAATCAAATAAATTATAAAGATATGGAAATAGTAATAAATAGAAATAACAATAAATGGAAAGATACTTATGGTAATAAGGCAAATATTAGATATTTGCCTTATAATAAAATNTTCATATGGTTACAAATGCAAGTTACAACTTATGCCTCAAGGAATTACGAACCTTAGAAACTTACAAAATTGAGAAACAAAAACAATACCACACAAGCTTTACAACTACCTAAGTAAGAAGAATGCATGGTACCACTCAAGGATAAGGGACCAAGGTCCTCAAACACAAAAACTCTAATCATGTCCAAAGTGACCAATGACCTCCTAATATGCCATGTTCATGATTGGCCCAAAAGCTTTGCAGGATTCCATGTTCATGTATGCACCGACCACATGACCTTTATGGTTTATCATGGGGATTAGTCTAGGCCATGATGGAATAAGAAGATAGTAAGTTACCCTAGCAAAAAATCAAAAACTCCTAAGACCTCCCACGGTACGACGTGCCCATGACTTAGACTATGCTGCTTGGAAGCATGAAGCCTTGAGCGTAGGTGGTCAGACTGTATCATAGGGCAAGCCCTTGATTCACGATTAGACTACATCTCTTGGAACTTAAGAAGTCTTGGATGTTGTTTTTCAAACTATGCCGCTTGGAATGCATGAAGCCTTGGGCATAGGTTAGTAGACGGTATCGGAGGGAAAACCCTAAAATGCGGGTTAAGACTACGTCGCTTGGAACTCATGAAGCCATGAACGCACGTTAAGACTATCGCTTGGAACACATGAACCCTTGGACACAGGATTGTTAGATGCATAGCTAGTACCGTAAATTCTAGGGGGAGTGTCTTGAAGAACGAATCAAGAACAGAACAAGAACAAAGAAAGTATCAAGAACAAGAGAAAGATCCAGGTCTTGAACATGGATCAAGATCCAAGTTCTAAGTACAAGAACCAAGACCCTTAAAGAACAACTGTAAATGTTTGCATAATCCACCACAAGAGAAAGATCCAGGTCTTGAACATGGATCAAGATCAGATTCGACTACCTTTAAAGAAGCTATTCAAAGTTCAAAATGGAGAGCTGTAATGGACTTGGATATAGAAGCCATCAAAGGAAATGAGACTTAGAAGTTGATAGATTTTCCTAGAGGAATGAAGATGTTTGGATAAAGTGGGTTTTCAAAATCAAACTCAACGAAAATGGCGAAGTTGACAAGTATAAGGCTACGTTGGAAGCAAAACGTTATGCATAACAACATGGTATAGACTATACCAAGGCATTTGTACCTGTGGGTAGGTGGGATAGTATTCGAATGATAATTGCTTTAGCAGCTCGGAATAGTTGGAAAGTGTATCAGCTTGACGTTAAAAGTGCTTTCTTATATGGAGAGTTATAAGAAGTCGTCTTTGTCGAGCAACCACAAGGTTATGAGAAAAAATGTCAAGAATACAAGGTATACAAATTAAAAAAGACATTATATGGCCTTAAACAAGTCTTATGTGGAAGATTTAGTCGACTTAAAGCCCATTTCGTCATAGAAGGATTTGAGAGGTGCAACTGTGACCATACTCTATTCATACAAACAAGAGATAGAGGTAAAATTTTGATTGTTAGTCCATATGTTGACGATCTAATTTTTATTGGTAATGATGAGAGCATATTTGTTAAGTTCAAGAATTCTATGAAACTTCAATTTGAAATGACTCATTTGGGAAAAAATGAAATATTTTCTAAGTGTAGAGATTTTACAAAATCCTGAAGACATTTATATTAGTTAGAGAAAGTATGCCAAAGAAGTTTTGGTCAAGTTTATGATGAAAAAAGTAATAGTATGAAAAACCATGTTGTTCCTGGGGTTAGGCTAACAAAGGATGAATTTAATGTATCTTATTGCAACAAGGTTGGATTTAATGTATGTAGTGTCTCTCATTAGTATATTTATGGCAAATTCATCAGAGCTGCATTTGCAAGCTGCAAAAAGGGTGTTGAGATACTTAAAAGGTATTATAGATTTGGGAGTTCTTTATCAGAAAACGGGTAATGGAGAGTTTATAGCATATACTGACCGTGATTTTGCAGGAGATATATATGACAGGAAAAGCACTTCTGGTTATGTGTTCTTACTTAGTGATGGAACTATGTCTTGGTCCTCCAAAAAATAACTTGTAGTTACTTTGTCTACTACTGAAGTAGAAATTGTGGCAGCTTCCTCTTGTGCTTGTCAAGGGGTGTGGATGAGGAGAGTTTATGAAAAACAATGTTATTTGATAACAGTTTCACTGTTAAGCTATCCAAGAATCTAATCATTCATGGACGTAGTAAATACATTGATGTGAGGTTTCATTTCTTGCATGATTTGGCCAGAGATGGAGTTATTGAGCTGAAGCATTGTGTCACACAAGAACAAGTTAGTTGTATATATTATGACAAAACTAATGAAGTTGGACACGTTCATAAAACTACATGAGTCGATGAGTATGTCTGTAGTAAAGTTATGAGTTTATCTTAAGACCACGTTCAAGTATTCCAAGAATTGAACTCAAGACCTCAGAGTCATACCAATAGACCAAATGACCTCCTATGACAAATTTTTTTTCATTTTTAATATATCATTATTTCATTCATTTATTCGATTTGGATAATAATAAAATTCATGTGCAAGTAGTATTATCAATTTTCAACCGATGCAAAGTTTGATTATTTCAAAATTATTTATACGAATAGATGTAATAAAAATAGAGAACAGGAAAAATAGTTGAAGTTATTACATAATGTAAGTTTTAGTTTGATAGTTTCAGTTTAGTCACACATCTTGAACATAAAAGTAAAACTATTGATGCTTATGGGCCACGTTGGATTACTTTTATGTTGTATGAATGACAAGTGCCTTGTAGCCCTTGTTAATATGTGTTGTTCTATGTGACACTTTATATTATGATATGAATGATACTATGCTGTGAATCTACGTTGTGATATGGATGATAATGCATGAACCTCCATATATTACACCATGCATATTAGGTTAACATGTTCACGCTGTGCCTATGAGTCATTGACAAGTCATGTAGATTAACCATAAAAGATATGTTCAGTATACGTATGCATGTCTCATAGGAACATTATGTCGTAAAAAGAATGGATGGATGATTTGCATCATAACTATATATCATGATTCGAAACTGTGAGACCTCATGCATTTTGCATGTCACATGTATTGAGATACTTCCTTGTTATGATTAGTACACATGTGTACACTTCCTTATTATGTACATGATGATATTATGCAACACATCAAACTTTACTCGAACTTGAAGTAGAGAATAAGGTCATGATGTCTTATGAAAAGATAGGCACCATGATTGTATGTGATTGCATTTTTTGACCTAAACACCCGGTGGAAGAAATGAAAATCGTGATGAGTTGTGAGAATTCTCAGGAATCCAATTGTTCATGCCAGATTGAAGAAAAATACTTCACTCATTTAATTTAGAAACATGAAATGTTATTCCTCGGTGCTTAATTTGAGATACATTTCACTTATATTTTAGACACTTTCCAAGCAAATGTTTCATAAAATTATGGAAGTAAAAGAAAGTTTATGATTGATTTTGATATTGTTATATAAATGCATTATTTCTTTTACCGTAGAGAACTTGAAATTGGTCGCCTAGATTTAAAATTTGAATCTAACACTTGATGGCTTTGATATTAGTCATCAAAATCAACCATCCTAAGTATTTAGGAGTAATTTAATAAAAAAATTAATAGATGATCTATGTAGTTTAATGTTGAGAATTCTATGTTGTGGTCGTGAAGACTTGACCAATGTGTGGCTGTAGATTAGTGATGAGAATTCCATGTTTTACCCAAATACTCTCATTTGAGCTTGAGTGTACATGTTTTTATTTTTCATAATTATTTTAACTCAAATTTGTTTTGAGGACTATTAAACAATGAAAACCATTTAGTATCGGCAAACCATATGCATCTTTCATCACCACATCCACCAGAAAGACATGTTCCCTTTTCTGGCCAAAAAAACCTTGAAAGAAGCATGCCCTAATTTGCTCTAAAAGTTGCACCAAAACAATGTTGTTCGAGAAAATTCTCCCTAAAGTCCCGATTGAATTAGGTTCGTGGTTTGATGATATGCAACCCTAAATTTATAGCCAATCCATAATTTTAGGTTAGATACCCACACACTAAAATAAATATATACATATAGATTTTAAGGAATATTCCCAATCACCACTTCCCACTTTGTCAATGGAAGTTCAGAATTGGATGCTATGTAAATCAATTGAGACATTAATATATATTTCCATCCCTAAGGCAAACAAGAAATACTAGTATTACAAAAAGAGTCTTATATTTTCAATTCTTAGTAGATCTATTATTCAAACTTTCTCTAAGAAATATCTTGAGACAGAAAAACCAAAAAATGGTTGAAATTCTATTTAATTTTTTATTCAATTTATTTGTGCTATGTATCATGTGAATTTTGATTCGGGTTCTTAATTAAATAAAAATAAACTATGTTAAAAAAGTAAATAGACTGACCACAATTACATCGTTTGAGTTTGTAGGTGAACGCCATAAAGAAAACACAAACAACAAAAGATTTGAGAATTTGCATGATATTCTTTTCTTCAATGGTGGTGTGGCTTGTTTTCAAGTAGAGATTTATATCTTCCTCTTCTCTTGAAAATGAGACTTGATATGGTGTTAAATTTAGTAAAATAAATTCTAAAAACAATTTGGCGGTTTTGGAGCACTAACTCCAATTTGGCTTGGAAGGGTTGGATGGAAACTCAACGACCCAAAATTTTCTACATAATTTAAGGTCGCTACTTTATACGTACCATAAACATTGAATGCGAAAGACTTCATTTAAATTCCATAAAACATAACCTTTAACTTAAAATACAACGAGTGACTTACGTGTTTTGAAAACATCTTTAAAACGACACAACAAAAAATCTGAAATAAAATAAATAAGCGTTTAAGTTTAAAACATCCTATTCTAGCCTAAGTCTAAGAAAATAAATATCACTATCCTATGCATTTGACTATCCTATGCATGTGCCATGATCTCGAGTTGCGATGCCGTCATCAGTCGTACAGGAACGCCTTGCCTTAATCTGAAAAATATAGTAGCACATAGCTTAAGTATTTAAACAAATACTCAGAAAGTGACCCCACTGTTGGGGTTAAATGCAACAATCACATGCAATGAAATGATGGGACCTATCTTTCGTTTCGTTTCGTTTCGTTTTCCCTATGGTGCTGTCCTAACGGGTAATCGTGGATGTGTACCATATACTCTACACACAGACAATACGTGCGAGTATGGGCTCACCAGCTAGTTCGCACACCGCTGGGCCACTTTTCTTATCTGGTGAACATACTCTGAGAGCCCCTTATGCCGGGACCCGTTAAAACTAGTAACCGTCAAAACAGCGCTATGCAAAGCATGACGATCATTGTCCTGCCATTGGATGTACGCGTCCGTACCCTCGTGATGGGATAGGGGTATCCCCCCAGATGCATGAACACACACATAATGCATGAGGTCCCGCTACTTCTACATTTATCATTAATGAACCTAACCCCCCTGTCACGTTCCATGCTTCATGTCATTCCCATTTTCAATTTACGTTTCATACATATTCCTATTGGGATTATGATTCCAAGCAGTTTACCGTATTCCATGTCATATAATTCATGTTGTATACACACAATTTAAGAGGCCTAACATAACGTTCTATGCTTTTAACATAACATTTCATCATACCATGACATATTGCATCACAATGTATCATATCATAAACGAGTCATAACGTAAACACTTCATAGTCATATCGTTCTCTAACTTATCATAGCCTTAACGTTCTTATACCTATCACAGACATATCATTACGTGAACGTACCTTAGTTATCTCATCACAAGGACTTAACCTAACGCTATCGTTCTATCAATCTATCATAAACCTATCCCTTTCTACCCGTAGCCTAACTGTATTCTTCCATCAATCTCTCTTATCCATATCACTCTGGTATGTAACCTAACCTTAACGTTTCATGAACGTATTTTACTCCTATCGTTACATTTCATTTTGTGCATCCTTCTCGTATCCTATCTCAAACATATCATTGGACTCATCGTACCGTAATTATTATCAAACAATTCACATATTATATCATATACATAACAAATAAGAAGTATATCGATCCACAGACAATTCACACATATCAATATATATGACACATGCAAAACCATGGGGCACATGCCAACAACAAATATAACCATGTCGATAGTCCTTTGAAATCCCAGTCAACCTATATGAACTCATGACATCTGTTTCAAGTTTTAACTCTATACAATTATTTCCCTAATTTACATTGGCCATCTTAAAATTCTGATATTTTTTGTTATACAAAATTTAAAGGAGCTCACTGCCCTCTGATATTTCCTAGTGTTAAATACTGTTCAACAAATCTTTCATCAATCTCCCTCCCTCTCTCTCTCTCATTATTTTCATTTTGTAAATAGGTTTTTCAATTGTGTAAATAAATAATAGATATTACTGGCCAATTTTAAGTCCATTGTTTGGCTACTTTTAGTTTATAGATCTTCCAATCTAATCTTATAACCTTATTTCGGATAACTTGAAATGCTAACAAAAATCTAATCAACTGTTAAAGATATGAAAGAAGATTTGATCCTAAATTAATTTCTTATAACCATAACTAGAAAGAAAAAGGAAATTTCTTATAACCATAACTATAAAAGAAAATAAAATCTGAGATAGGATTTTACTGTAATAACTGACAAAAATCTCTAAATATCCAATCTTGCTTATTGCTTATGTTGAAAGCCATTTTACTTCTTCTCAAATATGACCATTGTTTTTTCTCTTATATTCATTTTTTGCAATTGGGTTAAGGATGGATGAGGAGAGATAATTGTGGGAAGGGATGAGAGGTTAGTGGAGAGAGGTGGAGAATTTTTTTTTAAATATTTTAATTTTAATTAATTAATTAATTTATTGTTATTATTATTTTAACTTTTTTTTATTTGTTTATTTGTTTATTTATTTTTGGGCTATTACACTCAACCTTACCAACAAGTTCTTTTTTGGCATTTTTTTTAGGACTGCACAATATCTCACATTTATATTAAAACAAATAATATAAAACAAATATTAGGAGAGAGAAAATCAAAAAAGAATATGTCTTAGATATTTATATTGATGACTTCGAGTATGAATACAAAAAATTCACAAAATACATCTTTAAAATGGTAGATATGGTTCTATTTACTTTATGTACTTTTATCATGTATAACAATCTACCGTATATAATGATTTACATTCATTACTATACATTAGATGTTTATTATATATGACCATTTAGAATAACTGTCATTTACCTATAGTCTTACTATGTGTAGCCAGTCATTGAGTAAGTTATAAATAAGCAACCGACTAAAACTTTCAAATAAGTCTTTTAATAAAAAGGAAGTTTTCATTTAAGTTCTCCCACGATGAATTTAAAAAGTAATTTTCATTGAATTCAAAGGTGCTTGTAAGGAAATAAATTTAAACAAAGAAAGTAGTGACAACATTAGAAATAACAATACATGACAACCCTACTTTTCCATTAGTGTCGATGCCAGTATTTACAGTTCTAAAGATTTTGGAGGTTATATTGTTTATAGTGATGCCTTCAAGAAAGGGTTCAAGTGTGTTTGGATACAACATTGGAAGGTCATAGCCTATACATCTCATTAGTTAAAGACATGCATCTCGTCAGTTATATTGGAATTGATCATAATGTTTAGCTATGTTAAGTTATTAGTAGGTCCTAAGCATGTTATATTAATTGTTATAGGTAAGAGTTAGACGTTGGATTGTTGTTTCAAGGTGTCTATCAAATTGTTAATGACTTTGGCCAAGATCGACCAAGTGACCTTATTGTTTGAGTTAAGTTATTGTTTGATCTATGATGGTTCATGTCATGTGGCTTATACATGTACCATAAATATGTGTTATGCTTATGTTATGAGATGTTTATGTATCTTTGTATTGATATGAGACGTACGTCACGTATGCATGTAAACCCAATAAACTACTTTTATGAATGAATTGAAACGTCATGAATGAAATGTTATATCTTACATATAAAGTTTGCGAGGATTGTGAGATGTCATGCATGCATGTTACATAAATGAACTCTGTTATGAAAGGAAAAAGAAAAGAAAGATATTAAATGTTATGTTATGAAATGTAAATTATGGAACCTTATGCATGTTTGTATATCATATGCATTGGGATACTTTTTCATTATGTTATATTAGTACGGGCGTGTACGTTCGATATTTATGTTCGCCATGATATCATGCTAGCATTTTTTTTTTTTTTTTGTGAAATGTGGTTGTTGAACACAACTCTCTTGGAAACATTATGCACTCTTTATTAAGACCAATCGAAAAGAGAATACAAGACATTCTGTAGAATACTACTAGTTTTTGGATTTTTTAGATGAAGACCTTAGCTAGAGTAGAAGGGTATTTATACTACAGTTGCGCAATCTAGACTTAACAAATCTAAATCTAGATATCTCTCCTAAAATCTCTAGTCTCTCTCCTAAAATATCTGGTTTCTCCCCTAAAATATATAGGTCTCTCTCCCTCTCTCAAAATATCTAGCTCTCTCCCCCTAAAATATCTAGATATTTAAGTCTCTCTCCCCTAAAATATACAGGTATCTAGTCTCTCTCCTCTAAAATATTAAGTTATCTAGTCTCTCTTCCCCTAAAATATGTCTTCTTTTAAAATATCTAATATGTCTCTCCTCAATTATCTAAAATATCTAGGTCTCTCCTAAAATATCTACGTATCTAGGTCTCTCTCCTAAAATATCTAGGTATCTAGGTCTCTCTTCAAAATATCTAGTATCTAGGTCTCTCTTCTAAATTATCTAGGTCTCTCTCCTCTAAGTCTCTCACCTAAAATATCTAGGTCTATCTCCTAAAATATCTAGGTCTCTCTCCTAAATAATCGAGGTCCTCTCCCTAACTCTCCCTGTTCTAAAATATAGGTCTAGGTCTCTCTCCTAAAATATTTAGATATCTAAGTGTCTCTCCTAAAATATCTAAAATATCTAGGTCTCTCTCCTAAAATATCTATGTATGTATCTAGGTCTCTCCCCTAAAATATCTATGTATCTAGGTCTCTCCCCTAAAATATCTATGTATCTAGGTCTCTCCCCTAAAATATGTCTCTCCCCTAAATAGGTCTCTCCTAAAATATGGAAGTATCTCTCCTAAAATATGGAGGTCTCTCTCGTATCTCTCCTAAAATATCTGGCTATCTCTCTCCTAAAATATCTACTATCTCTTCTAAAATATCTAGGTCTCTCCTAAAATATCTACCATTTCTCCTAAAATATTCTCGGTTTCTAAAATATCTACCATTTCTCCTAAAATATTCTCCTAAAATATGTAGGTTTCTCTCCTAAAATAGGTAGGTCTCTCTCCTAATAGGTAGGTCTCTCTCCTAAAATAGGTAGGTCTCTCTCCTAAAATATGTATGTCTCTCTCCTAAAATATGTATGTCTCTCTCCTAAAATATGTATGTCTCTCTCCTAAAATATATGTAAGTCTCTCTCCTAAAATATCTAGGTCTCCCTTATAAAATATATGTAGATCTCTATATGTCTATATGTAGGTCTCTGTCCTAAAATATATGCAGGTCCATCTCCTATAATATATGTAGGTCTCTCTCCTAAAATAGGTAGGTCTCTCTCCTAAAATATGTATGTCTCTCTCCTAAAATATGTATGTCTCTCTCCTAAAATATATGTAAGTCTCTCTCCTAAAATATCTAGGTCTCCCTTATAAAATATATGTAGATCTCTATATGTCTATATGTAGGTCTCTGTCCTAAAATATATGCAGGTCCATCTCCTATAATATATGTAGGTCTCTCTCTTATCTCTCCTAAAATATCAATATCTCTCCTAAAATATCTAGGTCTCTCTCCTAGTCTCTCTCATAAAATATAGGTGTCTCTCATAAAATATAGGTCTCACTCTTAAGTAGGTAGGTCTCTCTCTTAAATAGGTAGGTCTCTCTCCTAAAATAGGGAGGTCTCTCTCATAAAATAAGTAGCTCTCTTATAAAATAGGTAGGTCTCTCTACTAATCTCTTTCCAAAAATAAATATGTAGAATTCAATAGGTAGAACTCTTCCTATCTCCTAAAATATCTGGGACTCTCTCCTAAAGTAGGTAGGTCTCTCTCCTAAAATAACTATGTAGAACTCTTCCTATCTCTCCGAGTCTCTCTCTTAAAATAGAGAGGTCTCTCTCCTAAAATAAATATGCAGAACTCTTCCTATCTCTCCTAAAATATCAAGTAGATTCTCTCCTAAAATGGGTAGATTTCTCTCCTAAAATAAATATGTAGATCTCTCTCCTATCTCTTTGAAAATATCTAGGTCTCTCCTAAAATATCTAGTTCTTTATCTTTCTATCTCTCTTAAAATATCTGTCTCTCTCCTAACATACCTAGGTCTATCTCCTAAAATAGGTAGGTCTCTCTCCTAAAAGAGAGAGGTCTCCCTCCTAAAATATCTACTATCTCTCCTAATTCTCATAATTCTCTCTCCTAAAATAGTTAGATCTCTCTTCTATAAAATAGGTAGGTCTTCCTCCTAAAATAGGTAGGTTTCTCTCCTAAAATAAATATGTAGATCTCTTTTATCTCTCCTGAAATATCTAGGTCTCTCTCCTACAATATCTAGGTCTTTCTCCTAAATAGAGGTCTCTCCCCTAAAACCTAAAATATGTAGGTCTCTCTCCAAAAATAGGTATGTTTCTCTCTCCTAAATATAGGTCTCTCCCCTAAAATATAATATGTAGGTCTCACTTCTAAAATAAGTAGGTCTCCCTCTTAAAAAAAAAAGTAGGTCTCTCTCCTATCTCTCCTAAAATATCGAGATCTCACTCCTAAAATATAGGCCTCTCTCCTAAAATAAGTACATCTTCTCCCTAAAATAGATAGGTCTCTCTCCTAAAATAGGTAGGTCTCTCTTCTAAAATATAAAATATGTAGGTCTCTCAATTAAAATAGGTAATATAGGTCTCTCTCCTAAAATAGGTAGGTGTCTTTCTCCTAGAATAGATTTTAGATCTCCCTCCTATCTCTCCGAAAATATCTAGGTCGATCTTCTAAAATATATAGGTCTCTCTCCTAAAATATGTAGGTTTCTCTCATATCTCTCCTAAAAAATAGAGGTCCCTCTCCTAATGGTCTCTCTTAAAATATCTAGGTCTCTTTCAGATCTCTCTTAAAATATCTAGGTCTCTCTCAAAAAATATGTAGGTCTCTCCTATCTAAAAATATCTACTATCTCTCTCCTAAAATATCTACTATCTCTCCTAAAATAGGTATATGTAGGTCTCTCCTAAAATATGTAGGCTAAAATATATAGATCTCTCTTCTAAAATATATGTAGGTCTCTCTCCTAAAATATAGGTCTCTCTCATAAAAATAGGTAGAGACAAATATGTAGGTCTCTCTCATAAAAATAGGGAGAGACAAATATGTAGGTCTCTCTCATAAAAATAGGTAGAGACAAATATGTAGGTCTCTCTCATAAAAATAGGGAGAGACAAATATGTAGGTCTCTCCTAAAATATATGTAGGTCTCCCTCCTAAAATATATGTAGGTCTCTCTCCTTAAATATATGTAGGTCTCTCTCCTAAAATATATGTAGCTCTCTCCTAAAATATATGTAGCTCTCTCCTAAAATAGGTAGGTCTCTCTCCTAAAATATATGTAGGTCTCTCTCCTAAAATATATGTAGCTCTCTCCTAAAATAGGTAGGTCTCTCTCCTAAAATATATGTATCTCTCCTAAAATAGGTAGATCCCTCTCATTGCTCCATGTTGAGCTGACAGCGAAAACTCTCATGTTTGTCAATATTCAGCCCTTTTGTAAACAAGTATGCTAGGCGAATCTGCTAGGCAAATTGTAGATTGATGGTTTCAATGGAGGGGTATTGGAGACTTAATTTTCTGATGTCAATCTTCCATCAAAAGTTTTAACCACACCATGTTGAGCTGACAACGAAAACTCTCATGTTTGTTAGTATTCAGCCTTTTGTAAACATGTCTGCTAGGCGAATCTGCTAGACAAATTGTAGATTGATTGTTGCAATGGAGTGGTATTGATACTTAATTTTCTGGTGCCAATCATCCATCAAAAGTTTTAACCATGTATTTTCCTGAGCTGCTTTGATACTTAATTTTCTGGTGCCAATCATCCATCAAAAGTTTTAACCATGTATTTTCCTGAGCTGCTGCTCTGTACTTTGCTTCTCTAATTGGCAATGATACTGTTGGTTGTCTTTTGTTACACCAAAAAATTGTTCTTGAACCGAGATTGAACACATACCTCAGATGGATCAATCGTGAGATACAAAGCTCAGACTAAAGAGGGCTCTGATACCAAGTTAGACGAACACGCTCTCCACAATGATATGATATTGTCCACTTTGAGCATAAGCTCTCATGATTTTGCTTTCGGCTTCCCCAAAAGGCCTCATACCAATGGAGAGTGTATTCTTTGACTATAAACCCATGACCATTCACTAAATTAACTAATGTGGGACACTTTCATCCAACACCTCCTCCCCCCCCCCCTCCCCCGAACAAAGTATGCCTCTCCTTAATCGAGGCTCGACTCCTTTGGAGTCTTAGTCATTTTTTACTGCCTTCGAGGAGGCTTGACTCCTTTTTCTTTTTGGAGTCCTTTGTTCGACATTCGAGGATTTGCCTATCTATTGACACGACTAAGTTTAGGGCATGGCTCTGATACCAATTGTTGAACACAACTCTCTGTGGGAAACACTCACACTCTTTATTAAGACCAATCGATAAGAGAATACAAGACTCTGTAGAATACTACTAGTTTTTGGATTTCTTATATGAAGACCTCGGTAGGGTGGAGGGGTCTTTAAATTAGAGCCTATGCAATCTAGACCTAACCAATCTAAATCTAGACTTAACAAATCTAAATCTTCTTCCTAAAATATCCAGATCTCTCCTAAAACATCTAGATCTCTCCTAAAACATCTAGATCTCTTCCTCCTAAAATCTATAGATATCTTTCCTAAAATCTCTACTAAAATAAATATACAATGAGCTCTTAAAATTATTGGGCTTGACTCTATTAGGCTAGTGATGATATTTCAACAGTGGTGACCTATAATGTGTTGTGCCGGAACAAGTCAAGCCCAGGGGTACGATACGAGCCCACCCTGTGGGCCCGTGTGCATGGACGTAGGCCGTGTATGAAGAAGTACCTTGCATCTAATCCTTCCCGAAACTATAAGAGCCCAACGCCATGTTATGTTTATAAAAGATAGGTCTCACTCATATATTGCATGTGTTTACATATCAAACTTCAACAGTTGGGTCACTTACTCAGTATTTTATAAAATACTCAAGACAGGTAATAACTCAATCTCTCCGATAAAGGTAAAGGTCCTATGAACATCAGAAGGTGAACGTTGTGTAGTCCATGGAAGTCAAAATAGACAATAATAGGGAAATTGAATGTTTGGAATGTTTTGAATTTTAAATTAGTACCTGATAGGACATATTTGATTTTAGTCAATTTTGTCAGGTGTTTGTGTAAAGCTTGATTTTCCTTTAAAATGGTTGAATTTTAAGTTAGTACATGTCTATTATGAATTTCCGCATTTATGATTTAAGCAGGCATGAGTTGACGTCACTAATTAGCTTAAGAAACTTAGGGGTGGTACATTTTATGTTATGATATGAATGATATATATGTTATGAATCTACGTTGCGATATGAATGATATATAATGCTTGAACCTTCACATATTACACCACGCGTATTATGTTAACATGTTCACGTTGTGCCTATGAGACATTGATAAACCATGTATATTAACCAACCATAAAAGATTTGTCCAGCATACGTATGTATGTCTAATAGGCTATGTCATGAAAAATAAAATGGATGTATGATTTGCATCATAAATATGTATCATGATTCGAAACTATAGGACCTCATTCATTTCGCATGTCACATGCATCGAGAGACTTTCTCCTTATGATTAGTACACATGTGTACACTTTCTTATTATGTACACTATGATATTATGCATGCTCCTTTCCCTTTGTGGTTTCTGTCAACGTTACTGTTCGCTAGCTTGCCATCAGACCCATGAGGTATGTATACGAGCTCATTTAATGGGTCCATGTGCGCATGTGTGTTTCGTGTATAGAAAAGTACTACACATCAAACCTTACTCGAACTTGAAGTAGAGAATAAGGTCAGGATGTCTTAAGAAAAGATAGATCCCATCATGATTGTATGTGATTGCATTTTTTAACGTGAATAGTGGGATTACTTACTAAGTATTTTTGAATACTCAAGTCACGTACTACTTCTTTTTGAGGTAAAGGTAAGCAAACAGTGTATGAATGACGATGTCACTGTGGAGACCATGGAAGTGAAGTCAAGGTAGTTGCATTTGCATTTGATGTAGCAACCCTTAGATTTAATAAGTGTGTTGCATTATTTTAAATTATTGTATTTTGATTTCGGTATTTGTTGGTTTGAATGGTAATCTTTGGTCCATAGCACTGTTTTAGCAAATTATTTTAAAGAATTTATGCATTTGGTAGTCATGACATGCATGTCGTAGGGACCTTATTTTTTAATGAAAAATTAGAGTCGTTTGACAATAAGTAATCGATTGTACTCGATATATAATCTAATTTTTTTTTAATTTTCGTACTCATTTAAAATGCATTTTAAGTACATCAATTGATAAACTTTAATGATATAATAAATTAGATATATTTTATGGTGTATCAAATTATTTATGTAATAGTTAAAAATAAAAACAAAAGTCCCAGTGGAAGGAATGAAAATCATGACGACTTGTGAGAATTCTCGTGAATCCAAACAAAAGTCCATGCAAGATTGAAGAAAAATACTTCACTCGTTTAATTTAGATCCATCATATGTCATTCCTCCCAGCTTAATTTGAGACACCTTTCACTTATATTTTAGACACTTTCCTAGCAAAAGTTTATGCTTGTTCGATTAAAAGAAAGTTTAGGAAGACATTAATATTCATTTTGAGATTGTTATATCAATGGTTATTATTTGTTTTACCTAGAGAGCTTGAAATTGGTCCTTGCTTCATTTAAGGGTGTAATACCTCTAAGAATTTGACCTAGATATAGAATTTGAATCTAACTCGCAACAGTCTTGATATTGCCCATCAAAATCAACAACCAGAATTTAATTCAAAGTATTTAGAGTAACTTAATAATAAATTTAAAAGATAACCTCATGTAGTCGTAGTTTAATTGTGAGAATTTTATGTTATGGTCGTGAAAACTTAGCCAATAAGTAGCTATAGTTTAGTGGCAAGAATTTCATGATGTAGCAATAGAGATTTGAGCCCAAATCCAAGCCACCACAATAATTCTACTCTCATTTACGCGGGATTTCATTTTCCATAATTATTTTACCTTTTGCGTTTTGTTCACATAGTAAATAACGGAAACAACTTTATTTTCTTTGTTGGTCTCAGAAAGGTTTATTCCACAAAAGCAATAAAGATGCGACATTTAATCCACTAACTTAGATCATTATTTAATAAGGTGGAGAACAACCTTCCCATCTGTGCAAGAACTCAAATTTGTTTAAAGGATTATTATGAAAAGCCATTATTACCTGCCAACCATATGTATATTTCATTATCCTATCGATCAGAAAGTCATGTTCCCTTTTCAGACCTGAAAACGTCAAATGAGGCATGCCCTAATTTGGTCTCAAAGTCACACCAAAACAATGTGGTTCGAAAAAAATTCTCCTTAAAGTCCCAATAGAATTGGGTTCCTGGATTGACGATATGCACGCCTAAGTTCATAGCAAATCCGAAATTTTAGGTTAGATACACCCAAACTAAGATAAATATATACATATAAATTTTAAGAAGTATGCTAAAATAAAAACATTAAGTACGAAAATAAAACCATTAAAAACCTAATAAATATTATGTAAAAATTAAATAGTTTAATTTTTTGTTTTTTAAATTTCAAAACTTAAAATAAAAACGTGAATTTCATCGTGAGTATGTATATATATATTCTCTACTAACCTAAATCTTCGTCTTTAGATTTGTAATGAGTCTCAAGAGGTGAACTTGAAGGATGGTTCCAAATCACCGCTTCCCACTTTGTCAATGGAATTAAGGATGGTTCCAAATCACCACTCCCCACTTTGTCAATGGAAGTTGAGAATTGAATGCGCTCAAAAGGAAAGCTAGGGTGACAAAATGAGCCCTTATATTTTCAATTCTTCAATTGATACATCAATTCAAATTTCCTTATAGAAATATCTTTCAAATGAAAGACCAAAAATTTTCATTGAATTAAAGCGCGCGGGTAGGAAAATAATTTTAACAATAAAAAAAAAGTGTGACAAGTAAGAAAAATCGAGTAAAATGTGCCACCCAATTCAAATTTATTTAGCCCGTTTTACTTATTACTATAGACTTATACATTCTCTTTTTCTTTCAAAATTTCATTCCCTTTTCTTTTCTAAGATTTTATCTATTATAATTGCAAAATTAACAAAATATATTTTAATTCAAACCTAACACATTAAACCAATCAACCTTTTTATTTATACTCGATACCAAATATCTAAAAAAAGTTTTTTTCTTTTTTTAACACTAATAAAAAAGTTAATCTAAAAAAAAAACTTTTAATTGCTAATTTTTCTAAAGATTCTTTTGGTCTTATTTTGAAATCACTATATTCTAATGTCATTTGATGCACACCATTTAAACAATTTTCAAAGCTTTTGAATATAAAAAAAAAAAAAAAAAAA
>NW_019272102.1:274137-290788 GCF_002738345.1 Cucurbita maxima | reverse complement strand
TATGTTGTGATTATAATGTGATATGATGCATTTTATATTAGAGAGATATAGAATAGTAGGGAAGATACTAGTGGTGGTTCGAAACCGTTCGTGAGGGAAAAAAAATTTGAACTACAAAAGGTTAGTATTCAAATTCATTGAGTTTTAATGCTTTTGAACATGCTAGCTAATTTACTATAATTGATGCACATAGAGTGCCTAAGATCCAAATTGCTTCTCCGTGTTATAATAACACCATCAAAATGAACCTAAACTGAAAACATAATTTATGAACAAAGGAAACAAAAAGGTATTTAAAAAGAGAGAAGACCCAAAAAGTAGAAAATTCCCTCGACACTGAATATGGATGCCATTCAGCACGAGAAAAACACAAAAAATTGAAGAAATGGGGAAGAAGAAATATAAGGGAGGTGGGGGGCTTTGGAGGCTGCCAAGGCTGATTATGGTGGGCAAAAATATCTCTAGATGCACTAAATTTTGTCACGTAGCATACATTGGCTAACAAAATAAGCAAGCGTCGGAAAATCTATCAATGCTTTTCGATGATTGTTAATTTAGTTGACCTTGTCCATAAAATTTTGTGCTTTCAGAGAGATTTTTTCTAACCATGGTAAACAAAATATTGATTCTCATCTTTGCTGCATTTCCATTTATTGTAAAACAAATTATCGAAAGATTTAGAATATGAGTATTGTAGTCTACTAATTCTGGCAGAGTTCTTGACCAACGCGGTGTGTACTAAGTTATGAACAATGAGTATTCCTGACCTTTGGTATATAATGTTACATGCTGCTAAAGAAATTAGTAGACAGACTGTAGTTGATTGAAAGTGAGTCTTACATACTAGTCCTAAAATTCTAAATAACCACATAGAAGTAACCTAAGCAGACGTAGTTGAAATACTTTGCAACAGCCCAAAACAAAAAAGAAAAATAATAATAATAAAATAAATAAATCAATAAACAAATAAAAAAATTATTATAAACAATAATTATTATTATGTAAAATAATAATAATAATAATAATAATAATAATAATAATAATAAATTAAAAAATAAGTAAATAAAAACAATTATTTCCCGTTTTTCTCAGCAATCACTCTCCCCAAATAATCTCCCCTCAACACACCTAATAGTTCTTGAAACAGAAAAATGTTAGATTTGAGAAAACAAAATGCCTCACATCAAATTTATAGGAGATGAGTTTATAGAGATGATCAAGATTTATATGAAAGAGAGATTCGAAGTTTCTCGGTAAGTTATATCTCAGATCTCCATTTCTTTCATCCAATTATTTAGTTTTTTTTAGCAATTTACCTGTTAGAAAGATAAGTCATTATGTTAGAAAGATACGTCATAATCTATAACAGAAAGAAAATAGAATCTATTAAATTGGCTAAAAGCAGTTGCTAACCTAATTGAAAAAGTAACAAACAAAAATATAAATAAAGGTTTAACAGATTTAACATATCAGAATTTCTTCCCTCCTCCAAAAACAAACACAAGAAGGTTCAGATTTAGTTTTGGTAGTAAGAGATATTTTACTAAAAAGAGATATTGCATTTGAACAGGTTACTAGTTTTCCTTTTCTTTTATTTAATGATATTAAAAGTCATCATAAACAGAGGGAGGGATAATAAAAAGAAGGGAAACACAGTAAGAGGCACGGAAGGAAGATTGTGAATATAATAGAAAATAAATGTTAAAGGGTATTAAACACTGTAAGAGAAAATAAAATATCTGGAAACATATATAAATATTTCAAGACCTAACTTAAGCAAAGACTCTAACTTTCGCACCAAGTATAACACATAGATCAACATAAATTAGAGAAACAATTTTGTACAAATTCAAACTTGAAACTGATGTCATGGACTCATATAAGTTGACTTGGTTTTCAATGAACTTTCATTAAGAATGACGACGGAACATCAACCTAAGCCAACTAGGTAACTGACCTTGCTATCGGCATGGTTATATTTGCTGTTGACACAAGTTCCGTGGTTCTGCACGTGTCATATATATTGATATGTGTGAAATGTCTGTGGATCGATATGCTTCTTATTTGTTATGTATATGTTATAATATGTGAATTGTTTGATAATAATTATGGTACGATGTGTTCAATGATATGTTTGAGATAGGATACGATAAGGATGCACAAAACGAAATGTAACGATAGGAGTCAAATACATTCATGAAACATTAAGGTTAAGTTACATACCGGAGTGATATGGATAAGAGAGATTGATGGAAGAATACTATTAGGCTACGGGTAGAAAAGGATAGGTTTGTGATAGATTGATAGAACGATAGCGTTAGGATTGATAGAACGATAACGTTAGGTTACGTTCTTGTGATGATATGACTGAGGTACGTTCACGTAATGATATGTCTGTGATAGGTATAAGAACGTTAAGGCTATGATAAGTTAGGAAACGATATGACTACGATTTACGTTATGACTTGTTTATGATATGATACATTTTGATGCAATATGTCATGGTATGATGTGTATATGATGAAATGTTATGTTAAAAGCATAGAACGTTATGTTAGGTCACTCATATTTGAATGTTAATACCATGAATTGTATGACGTGAAACACGATAAACTGTCTGGAATCATAACCCCGATAGGAATATGTATGAAATGTAAATTGAAAATGAGAATGACATGAAGTATGGAACGTGACAGGGGGGTTATGTTCATTAATGATAAATGTAGAAGTAGGGGGGACCTCATGCATTATGTGTGTTCATGCATCTGGGGGGATAACCCTATCCCATAACGAGGGTAGGACGTGTACATCTAATGCCAGGACAACAATCGTTATGCTTGCATAGCGCTGCCGTGACGGTTACTAGTTTTAACGGGTCCCGACATAAGGGGCTCCCAGAGTATGCCCATCGGATAAGGAAAGTGGCCCAGCGGTGTGCGAACTAGCTGGTGAGCCAATACTCGCAAGTATGGGCTGTGTGTAGAGTATATGGTACACGTCCACGATTACCCGTTAGGACAACACCGTAGGGAAAGAGAAATGAAACCAAAGATAGGTCCCATCATTTCATTGCATGTGATTGTTGCATTTATCCCTAATAGTGTGGTCACTTACTGAGTATTCCTTTAAATACTCAAGCCATGTGCTACTACATTTTTCTTACGGCTGAAAACGGCATCGCAACTCTCGACCATGGCACATGCATAGGGTAATGGTATTTGTTTTCTTAGACTTAGGCTAGACTAGGTTGTTTCTAACTTAAACTCTTATTCATTTTATTTAGTCTTTTGTGGTGTCGTTGTAAAGATGTTTTTTAAACACGTAAGTTCATGGCTGTGTTTTAAGATAAAGGTTATGTTTTATGAAATTTTAATGAAGTCTTCCGCATTCAATGTTTATGGTACGTATACGGTAGCGACCTTAAATTAAGTAGAAAATTGTGGCATGCATATTCTAGTCACTCTAGGTCCCTAAAAAACTAGGGTCGTTACATATAATCTACACTTGAACTTTCTATAACCTTGAGAAAAATCTGTGGCAACTCGCTTAACCAAGGATTCGATTACCGCCTACAAGTAGGTTACTTATTTAGTTGCACTATATATTACTTTTCCTTTTTTGGGGATCACTAATTGTTAGTTAAGGTCATAGAGGAGGGTCGTCTCGAGCAATCAGTTCCATGTGTTATGACTTGTTGTCCTTAGTTTTCAAATCTCGTTCCAATTTTTATCATTTTTTTCTTTGTCACGTCAGTTCTATGTGTTACGAGTTTTTGTTCTTATTTTTCGAATCTTGTTCCATTTTTATCAAATTTTTTCTTTGTCAGTACGTGTCATGAAAAATGATTTTAAGCCTTGAGTCCATGTTCATGGATTCTTGAGCCATCAACAAAATCACTGTAAAATATCGACATCCTATTCCTAGGCTAGACCATATGCTTGATGAATTGCATGGCTCATATCTATTTACAAAGATTGATTTGAAATCTGGATATCATTAAATTAGAATGCATATACGAGATGAATGGAAAAGAGCTTTCAAAACTAAGGTTAGATTGTATGAATGACTTGGTATGCCTTCTGGGTTAACTAATGCTCCTACTACATTTATCTTAATGAATCGCGTTTTGATAGAATATTTAGAAAAACATGTTGTACATTTTGATGATATTTTAATTGATTATGCTTAGGAAAGAGAAAGTTTATGCTCATTTTAATAAGTGTAGTTTTTGCATGGAAAAAGTTAATTTTCTTGGCTTCATAGTTCCTAAAAATGGAGTAGAAGTAATTTCTTGCTCTAAAGCAGAAGGAATCCTTAATTTGAAGGAAAAGAGATTGTAGATAGGATTTTGAAACTTACCCCTAATTTGAGCCCAAAATAGATTTTCTTGAATTTGGCTTGTTCTTGAGGTTATTTCTCTTCGTTGTCTTCTATGGAAACATTCTTTGGAGGTGCAATTGGGATCGTCCTTGCTTGACGTATTCTCGTGTATCGACGAATTGGATTGGGGGAATGATTTCTTGGCACTTTCAGCATTGTAAGAACAAGTTTGAAGAGAAATGGTGTAGAATTGCTCTTGAATTTTGAAGAAATCTCAGAGAAGGAGACCCAAAATCTAAAAGCTTATTGCCTACTATTGGGAGCTCGATTGTTGTTCCAAACTATTGCCTAAACTTTCAACTTTACAGGGCAAGCTTAAACATACATTGAGAGCTTCAGAACCACCATGATTTTGAGATTGAAATTTCTGGATAATGCGTAAAAAATATCTACACGGGTTAGAGGACACATATTTTTATCCCTTTTTATTCAGGGTTCTTATAACCAACTACTCTATTTTTCTATTAAACAATATCGTCACAGCATACATGACATTACTGCTATGCATGAAAGAATTCATTTACAACATTTCATAAACAATGCTATGGACTTAAATGTTCATAATGAACTCATTAAAACAATATTGTTATGAACAACACAGTGGAAAACAGATAACATTAGTTTAAATAAAAATAAAGCAATGCCCTGATCTAACCTAAGGATCACTAAAAATAACATGAATGCAACTACCCTAACTTTGGTTTCTTGGCCTTGAACGCAACGTTGTCATCCGTAAATGGGTATCTTACCTTTACTTTAAAATGAGAGTAGCATGTGGTTTGAGTACTTTAATAAATACTCAGTAAGTAATCCCACTATTAGGGTCGGAATATGAATGACGTGTAATATAGTGGGACCTATCCTTTCATAAATACATTGTGGCATGGGCTTGGGCTTTGCTTTTCAGTCCGAGCAGAGTTGAATATGTTGTACTTCCCTACACACGACTCATGAATGTGCACATTGACCACCAGGTGGGTTGGTATAAGAGTACTCTATGAGTTTGCCTCGTCGAGCTTGTGCACACTCACACTACCAAATACCATGAAGGGAAACGACCAGCATAATATCATACGGAACATAAATATTTTAAGGTATGTGTTTATACTAATCATAATGGGGAAGTATCTCAATGCACCTCCCATATAAAATGCATGAGATCCCTAACATTGAAACACGACATAACGTTCCTATGAGACATACATACTTGATTCTTGTCATATTGTTCATGATTAACAATACATGGTTTTTCTAATGTTTCATAGGCATAGGGTGTACTAAACATAATATAGAAGTATCTCGATGCACGTGGTATACAAAATGCATGAGGTCCCATAACATCAAAGCATGACATATATTCATGGCGCTAATCATACCTCAAATCTATTCCTAGCATAGTGTTCCTATGAGATATAAATACTTGATTCATTTCATATTTTTAATAATTAACAATACATGATTTTCTAATGTCTCATAGTCCTAGAATAGTGTATATGATATCATAGCGTAACTTGTATGCAACATATCATATATCATATCATATACATAACATAGTATATGTCATACAATCATAGAACACGACATGTGCAGGGGCCACAGGTAGCGATGTCCATTCCCCGTCATCATCCCCACCATCTATTTCATTCTCCATTTCCATGAAATTCTCTATTTATTTTTGTGCGGATCAAGGTAAGGGATTCATGGCAAGGAAGTGGCAGGGATCGGATTCCCCATGGAGAATTTTAGTGGGATTTAAATCCAAGAGTCACCCAGAGTTTTAAGATGAAAGGCCAAGAATCTTTATAGGAATAATGACTTTTTAAGGGTTAGGAACAGTGGCATTGTTATGTCTCTGTTTAGTTTTAGAAAACCTTATAAATACATTTGTTATTACTATCGTAAAATGGTAAAGTAGAGCAAAGTAAAAAAAGAAAAAAAACAGAGAAGAAATAGAAGGTTTTTTCAGAGTGTTCTTTGTCTCCTTCTATCGTTAGTGTGTGGGACTTATTTCACAAATTTATGAGTTTTCGTTAACAAAATTATATCAAGCCAATGGCGAATGTGTGTCAAATTCTGCTACCGCGACTAGTGAAGACAAACTACGGGAATTGGAGCATTCATATGAAAGCTTTTCCCGGTTCTCAAGATGCATGGGAGGTGGTCGAAGAAGGGTTAGAAGAACCAAAAGATACCACGGGTTATACAGCGGCACAAAACAAGACGTTAAAAGAGGTGTGATCAAAGGATAAGGCGATACTATACATGTTGTTCCGAGCCGTTGACGAGTCGGGCTTTGTGAAGCTTGCCAATGCAACTACTTCAAAAGAAGCGTCAGAAACTTTAGGAAAAGTGTTCAAAGAAATCGATCGAGTCAAGCAAGTGCGTCTCCAAACTCTTCGTGGCAAGTTGGAGAGCATGAAGATGAAGGAGTCAGAAAGTGTATCTGACTACATCACGCATGTACAAACTCTAGTTAACCAACTCAATCGAAATGGAGAAATGTTAGCCGAGACACGGGTTTTGGAGAAGATTTTAAGGTCATAACCAACAACTTTAGAATGTTGTATGCGCGATAGAAGAGTTAAAGGACCTAGCAACGTTCACAGTCGACGAGCTAGCAAGTTTTCTCGAGGAAGACGAGCAACGTAAGAAGAAGAAGAAGGAAACACTTGATCAATCACTTCAAACCAAGGCGTCAATCAAAGATTAAAAGGTACTCTACTCTTAAAATTTTGAAGGCAGAGGTTTTGATAGTGAAAGTAGTAAAAATGGTCACTGTGCTCAAGGAAGTAGTCATGAAGGATAATATAAGAAGAAGGGACAGCCGAGCCAAGCAAATTGGCATGGAAGAGGACGCAATGGAGGAAGAGGCAGTCGATCAATTTACTCCAACATTCAGTGCTACAAATGTCATAAATATGCACTATGCAAATTATTATAACTCCGACAAATGTTACAATTGTGGTAGAACATTCAGTGCTACAAATATCATAAATATGCACTATGCAAATTATTATAACTCCGACAAATGTTACAATTGTGGTAGAGGGCCATTTTGTAAAAGATTGTCGAGCCGATAAAATGGTGGAAGAAACAATCAACCTAGCCTTGGTGACGCAACAAACCAAGGTCTTAGGTCTTCTCTTGATGGCTAAAAATGAAGATCTGAAAGCGTAAGAACACGACGGAGAAAAAGACGATGGCGGTAGTTGTGAGGCGGTGAAAACCGTTGGAAACGAGGGGATACACAGGGGATTCGGCAAAATCGCCATATTGGAGATGAGAAAATCGAAGAAGGAATCTGGATTGAACACGCAATTGACGAACGAGCCAAAGAAACTACCAGATCATCAGAAGGAGAATAGAGATCTAGAGCAACAACCAAAATCTACAGTGGATAAATCTATGGAGAAGTCTTAGTTGTAGACATTGAAATCTCTGAACGAGCGCATTTTGAAGGAGAAAGTAGAGATTGAAAAAGAAAAGAAAGCTTTTAGAATTGGAGATTGAAAGCTTAGAGAAGAATGGGCTGAGCTGAGTGGGAGTTCTTTCTATCTCACACCGGAGAAGAAAGAGAATGGAAAAGTAATTTCTAAGCTTGTGAAAAGAATTGAAGAAGTATGGAGAAAGAGAGGAATGTTAATGATAAGTCGTGGGTTCAAAACCAAGGTGCGTGCTGGAAAGTGAAATTCTTTACATTGAAGCGTGGCACCATACGGATCGAGTTAAACATCCTTCTAGTCAAACTTGGTTAGACGTGGGCGTGGGTCGGAAGAGCTATCGCGTGTCGAATATCAAGTGGAGCCGAGTCACTTTACAACAAGCCTGACGCGTTATTCCACCTAATCGTCAATACGTGTCCCTCAGGCTTTCTGACACGCTTTCCCTCCCGCAAGTTGAAACGTGGCCGCTTTCCCTCCCGCAAGTTGACACGTGGCCGCTTTCCCTCCCGCAAGTTGACACGTGGCTTGCTGGCTATCTGACGCGCTTTCCATCCCACAAGTTAACACGTGGAAAATTTTCTCTCTTGACAATGCGTCTGATGCGTTATTCCACCCAATCGTCAATACGTGTCTCTCAAGCTTTCTGACACGCTTTCCCTCCCGCAAGTTGACACGTGGCTTGTCGGCTGTCTGACGCGCTTTCCTTCCCACAAGTTGACACATGGCTTGTCGAAAAATTTTCTCTCATGAGAGTTGCAATACTGAATCTGGCCTTCAAAGTGAAATCATTAACCTCCTTGTTCGTGAAACAACTATAAGAAATCCAAGAATTTCATCTTTCTTAAAAGAACATATGGAACCGCCAAAATAAGTTCATTTACCTCCTTATTGTTTCTGAAAGAACTTTCAGAAATCCTCGAATTTCATCCTTCATTGAAAGAACATATCGAACGACTCAGATCTAAAGAAAAATTGTGAACGGCCGTATCATCGGTTTAAAGTTCGTACTGTTGTAACCCGGTATCATGTAAAGATATTATTAAGAATTAATAAAACTTGGCCTATGTAATTGTCGAACCTACGACCTCCACGTGTCCAAGGCCTTTTGTTCTTTTTTGCATCTGTTATTTTGGCTTTTTAACACGACAATCTTACAACTGAGCTTATTGGGCATAGATTTTATGCACATTATAGATCGTTAGCTCATAATCCAACCAATCGAGTTTCGTTTACATAACTTTATGCATAATAAACTTAAAAAAGTCATTATCTTCTAAAGTTCGTAGTGTTTTAACTCGTATCATGAAAAGATATAATTAAAAATGAGGGAAATTGGCACATGCAGGTGTCGAACATGCAACCTTCGAGTTATTAGCACGATGCTCTAACCAACTAAGCTAATAGGCCATAAATTTTCTTGCTTGACATTGCGCTTGACGTGTTATTCCACCCAATCGTCAATACGTGTCCCTCAAGCCGTCTGACACGCTTTCCGTCCCGCAAGTTGACACATGGCTTGCCGACTGTATCACGCGTTTTCCTTCCCACAAGTTGACACATGGCTTGCCGAAAAATTTTCTATCATGAGAGTCACAAACTGAATCTGAGAAATCCTCGAATTTCATCCTTCATAGAAGTACATATCGAACAACTCAGATCTAAAGAAAAATTGGCAACAGCCGTATCATCTATTTAAATTCGTACTGTTATAACCCCGTATCATGAAAAGATATTATGAATAATTAATAAAACTTTGCCTATGTAATTGTCGAACCTACGACCTTTACGTTTTTAACACTACAATCTTAAAACTGAGTTAAATGGTTATAGATTTTATGCACATTATAGATCGTTAGCTCCTAATCCAGCCAATCGAGTTTTGTTTACATAACTTTTTGCATAATAAACTTAAAAAAAATCGAGTTTTATTTACATATCTTTTTGCATAATAAACTTAAAAAAGTCATTATCTTCTAAACTTCGTAGTGTTTTAACTCATATCATGAAAATGATATGATTAAAAATGAGGGTAATTGGCCCCATGTAGGTATCGAACTTGCAACCTTTGCATTATTAGTATGACGCTCTAACCAATTGAGCTAATAGGCCAAAGGTTTTCTCACCTCACAATGCGCCGACGCGTTATTCAAGCCAATCTAGACAAGTGGTCCGGCTGTCTCACGCTTTCCTTCCCACAAGTTGACACGTGGCTTGCCGAAAAGTTTTCTCTCATGAGAGTCGAAATACTGAATATGGCCTTCAAAGTGAGTTCATTTACCCCCTTGTTCGTAAAAAGACTCTGAGAAATCCTCGAATATCGAACGACTCAGATCTAAAGAAAAATTGTGAACGGTCGTATCATCGGTTTAAAGTTCGTAGTGTTGTAACCCCGTATCATGTTAACATATTATTAAGAATTAATAAAACTTGGCCTATGTAATTGTCGAACCTACGACCTCCATGTTTTTAACACGACAATCTTACAACTGAGCTAATTGGGCAAAAATTTTATGCACATTATAGATCGTTAGCTCCTAATCCAGCCAATCGAGTTTCGTTTACATAATTTTATGCATAAAAAACTTAAAAAAGTCATTATCTTCTAAAAACAAATCGTAGTGTTTTAACTCGTATAATGAAAAGATATAATTAAAAATGAGGGAAATTGGCCTATGTAGGTCTCAAACCTTCGACCTTCGCGTTATTAGCACGACGCTCTAACCAACTGAGCTAATAGGCCATAGATTTTTTCGCCTGACAATGCACTTGATGTGTTATTCTACCCTATTGTTAATACATGTCCCTCGGGCTGTCTGACACGCTTTCCCTCTCGCAAGTTGACACTTGGCTTGCCGGCTTTCTCATGCGCTTTCCTTCCCACAAGTTGACACGTGGCTTGCCGAAAAATTTTCTCTCATGAGAGTCGCAATACTGAATTTAGCCTTCAAAGTGAGTTCATTTACCTCCTTGTTCATGAAAAGACTCTGAGAAATACTCGAATTTCATCTTTTGTAAAAGAACATATCGAACGGCCAAAATAAGTTCATTTACCTTCTTCTTGTTCCTGAAATGACTCTCAGAAATCCTCGAATTTCATCCTTCATGTATGAACATATCGAACAACACAGATCTAAAGAAAATTTTGAACGGTCGTATCATCGGTTTAAAGTTCGTACTCTTGTAACCCCGTATCATGAAAAGATATTATGAAGAATTAAAAAAAACATGGTCTACGAAATTGTCGAACCTACGACCTCCACGTTTTTAAAACAACAATCTTACAACTGAGCTAATTGGCCATTGGTTTTATGCACCTTATAGGTCGTTAGCTCTTAATACTACCAATCGAGTTTCGTTTACATAACTTTATGCATAATAAACATAAAAAAGTCATTATCTTCTAAAGTTCGTAGTGTTTTAACTCGTATCATGAAAAGATATAATTAAAAATGAGGGAAATTGGCCCATGCAGTTGTCGTACCTGCAACCTTCACATTATTAGCACAAAGCTCTAACCAACTAAGCTAACAAGCCATAGATTTTCTCACCTCACAATGCGCCTGATGCGTTATTCCACCCAATCGTCAATACGTGTCCCTCAGGCTGTCTGACACGCTTTCCCTCCCGCAAGTTGACACGTGGCTTGCCGGCTGTCTCACGCGCTTTCCTTCCCCACAAGTTGACACGTGGCTTGACGAAAATTTTCTCTCATGAGAGTCGAAATACTGAATCTGGCCTTCAAAGTGAGTTCATTTACCTCCTTGTTCGTGAAAAGACTCTAAAAAATCCTCAAATTTCATCTTTCATAAAAGAGTGTCCCTCAGGCTGTCTGACACGCTTTCCCTCCCGCAAGTTGACACGTGGCTTGCCGGCTGTCTCACGCGCTTTCCTTCGCCACAAGTTGACACGTGGCTTGACGAAAAATTTTCTCTCATGAGAGTCGAAATACTGAATCTGGCCTTCAAAGTGAGTTCATTTACCTCCTTGTTCGTGAAAAGACTCTAAAAAATCCTCAAATTTCATCTTTCATAAAAGAACATATCGAACGGCCAAAACTAGTTCATTTACCAACTTCTTGTTCCTGAAATGACTCTCATGACTCTCATAAATCCTCTAAAGAAAAACTGTGAACGGCCGTATCATCAGTTTAAAGTTCGTAGTGTTGTAACCCCATATCATGTAAATATATTATTAAGAATTAATAAAACTAGGCCTATGTAATTGTCGAACCTATGACCTCCACGTTTTTAACACGATAATCTTACAACTGAGCTAATTGGGCAAAGATTTTATGCACATTATAGATCGTTAGCTCCTAATCCAGCCAATCGAGTTTCGTTTACGTAACTTTATGCATAATAAACTTAAAAAAAGTCATTATCTTCTAAAAATCGAAGTGTTTTAACTCGTATAATGAAAAGATATAATTAAAAATGAGGGAAATTGGCCCATGCAGGTCTCGAACCTACGACCTTCGCGTTATTAGCACGACGCTCTAACCAACTAAGCTAATAGGCCATAGATTTTCTCGCCTGACAATGCACTTGACGTGTTATTCTACCCTATCGTTAAGACGTGTCCCTCAGGCTTTCCCTCCGGCAAGTTGACACTTGGCTTGCCGGCTTTCTCACGCGCTTTCCTTCCCACAAGTTGACACGTGGCTTGCCGAAAATTTCTCTCATGAGAGTCGCAATACTGAATTTAGCCTTCAAAGTGAGTTCATTTACCTCCTTGTTCGTGAAAAGACTCTAAGAAATACTCGAATTTCATCTTTCGTAAAAGAACATATCGAACGGTCAAAATAAGTTCATTTACCTCCTTCTTGTACCTGAAATGACTCTCAGAAATCCTCGAATTTCATCCTTCATGTAAGAACATATCGAACGACTCAGATCTAAAGAAAATTTTGAACGGCCGTATCATCGGTTTAAAGTTCGTATTGTTGTAACCCCGTATCATGAAAAGATATTATGAAGAATTAAAAAAACTTGGCCTATGAAATTGTCTAACCTACGACCTCCACGTTTTTAAAACAATAATCTTACAACTGAGCTAATTGGGCATAGGTTTTATGCACCTTATAGGTCTTTAGCTCCTAATACTGCCAATCGAGTTTTGTTTACATAACTTTATGCATAATAAACTTAAAAAAGTCATTATCTTCTAAAGTTCGTAGTGTTTTAACTCGTATCTTGAAAAGATATAATTAAAAATGAATGAAATTGGTCCATTCAAGTGTCAAACCACCTGGGACGTCCACGTTATTTGCACAATGCTCTAACCAACTAAGCTAATAGGCCATTGACTTTCTTGCCTAACAATGCGCCTGACGCGTTATTCCACCCAATCGTCAATACGTGTCCCTCAGGCTGTCTGACACGCTTTCCCTCCCGCAAGTTGACACGTGGCTTGCCGGCTTTCTCACGCGTTTTCCTTCCCACAAGTTGACACGTGGCTTGCCGAAAAATTTTCTCTCATGAGAGTCGCAATACTGAATCTGGCCTTCAAAGTGAGTTCATTTACCTCCTTGTTCGTGAAATGAGAAATACTCGAATTTCATCTTTCGTAAAAGAACATATCGAACAGCCAAAATATGTTCATTTACCTCCTTCTTGTTCCTGAAATGACTCTCAGAAATCCTCGAATTTCATCCTTCATTGAAGAAAATATCGAACGACTCAAATCTAAAGAAAAATTGTGAACGACCGTATCATCGGTTTAAAGTTCATACTGTTGTAACCCCGTATCATGTAAAGATATTATTAAGAATTAATAAAACTTGGCCTATGTAATTTTCGAACCTACGACCTCCACGTTTTTAACACGACAATCTTGTTATGCCTATGTAATTCAAAACTAAGGTTGAATTGTATGAATAACTTGTTATGTCTTTTGAAAAAGAGCTCAATTCTTGTTCCAAACTGTTACCTAAACTTTCAACTTTATAGGGGAAGCTTAAACTGGCATTGAGAGCTTCAGAATCACTATGATTTTGAGATTGTACTTTCTGGATAATCTGTAAAAAAATATCTACACTTGTCAGAGGACACATATTTTTATCCCTTTTTATTCATGGTTCTTATAATCAACTACTCTATTTTCCTATTAAAAAATATAGTCACGGCATACATGACATTACTACTATGCATGAAAGAATGTATTTATAACATTTCATAAATGGTGCTATGGACTTAAATGTTCATAATGAACTCATTAAAACAATATTCTTATGAACAACATAGTGGAAAACAGATAACTTTAGTTTAAATAAAAATAAAGCAATGCCCTGATCTAACCTAAGGATCACTAAAAATAACATGAATGCAACTACCCTAACTTTGGTTTCTTGGCCTTGAACGCAACGTTGTCATCCGTAAATGGGTATCTTACCTTTACTTTAAAATAAGAGTAGCATGTGGTTTAAGTACTTTAATAAATATTCAGTAAGTAATCCCACTCTTAGGGTCGGAATATGAATGACGTGTAATATAGTGGGACCTATCCTTTCATAAATACATTGTGGCATGGGCTTGGGCTTTGCTTTTCAGTCCGAGCAGAGTTGAATATGTTGTACTTCCCTACACACGACTCATGAATGTGCACATTGACCACCAGGTGGGTTGGTATAAGAGTACTCTATGGGTTTGCCTCGTCGAGCTTGTGCACACTCACACTACCAAATACCATGAAGGGAAACGACCAGCATAATATCATACGGAACATAAATATTTTAAGGTATGTGTTTGTACTAATCATAATGGGGAAGTATCTCGATGCACCTCCCATATAAAATGCATGAGATCCCTAACATTAAAACACGACATAACGTTCCTATGAGACATACATACTTGATTCTTGTCATATTGTTCATGATTAACAATACATGGTTTTTCTAATGTTTCATAGGCATAGGGTGTACTAAACATAATATAGAAGTATCTCGATGCACGTGGTATACAAAATGCATGAGGTCCCATAACATTAAAGCATGACATATATTCATGGCGCTAGGAAGCTAGTCATACCTCCAATCTATTCCTAGCATAGTATTCCTATGAGATATAAATACTTGATTCATTTCATATTTTTAATAGTTAACAATACACGATTTTCTAATGCCTCATAGTCCTAGAATAGTGTATATGATATCATAGCATAACTTGTATGCAACATATCGTATATCATATCATATACATAACATAGTATATGTCATACAACCATAAAACACGACATGTGCAGGGGCCACAGGTAGAGATGTCCATTCCCTGTCATCATCCCCACCATCTATTTCATTCTCCATTTCCACGAAATTCTCTATTTATTTGTGTGGGGATCAGGGTAAGGGATTCATCGCAAGGAAGTGGCAGGGATCGGATTCCTTATGGAGAATTTTAGTGGGTTTTAAATCAAGAGTCAGTCTTAGAGGGAAAGGCCAAAAGTGTTGAAGATGAAAGGCCAAGAATCTTTATATGAAGAATGACTTTTTATGGGTTAGGAAATAATGACATTCTTATGTCTATATTTAGTTTTAGAAGACCTTGTAAATACATTTTTTATTACTACCGTAAAATGGTAAAGTAGAGCAGAGAAAAAAAAAAGAAAAGAAATAGAGAAGCAATAGAAGGTTTTTTCAGATAAACAGAGTGTTCTTTGTCTCCTTCTATCGTTAGTGTGTGTGAGACTTATTTCACAAATTTATTAGTTTTGCTTAACAAATGTGTATCAAGCCAATGGCGAATGTGACGGGTCAAATGTCGCTACCACGACTAATGAAGACAAACTACGAGAATTAGAGCATTCATATGAAAGCTTTTCTTGGATCTCAAGATGCATGGGAGGTGGTCGAAGAAGAGTTAGAAGAACCAAAAGATACCCTGGTTTATACAGCAGCACAAAACAAGGCGTTAAAAGAGATGCGATCAAAGGATGAGGGGGCACTTTACATGTAGTTCCGAGTCGTTGACGTGTCGGGCTTTGAGAAGCTTGTCAGTGCAACTACTTCAAAAGAAGTGTCGGACACTTTAGGAAAAGTGTTCAAAGGAATCGACCGAGTCAAACAAGTGCGTCTCAAAACTCTTCGTGGCAAGTTGGAGAGAATGAAGATAAAGAAGTTATAAAGTGTATTTGACTACGTCACGCATGTACACACTGTGGTAAACCAACTCAACCAAAATGGAGAAATGTTAGCCGAGACGCGGGTTTTGGAGATGATTTTAAGGTCATTAACCAACAACTCAACCGAAATGAAGGAGTCAATCAAGCACTTCAAACCAAGGCGTCAATCAAAGATGAAAAGGTACTCTACTCTCAAAATATTGAAGGTGAGGTTTTGGCCGTGAAAGTAGTAAAAATGGTCATGATTGTCAAGGCAGCAGTCATGAAGGATACTGTAAGAAGAAGGGACAATCGAGCCACGCAAATTTGCATGGAAGAGGACGCAGTCGAGGAAGAGGCAGCCAATCAATTTACTCCAACATTCAGTGTTACAAATGTCACAAATATGGTCACTATGCGAACGATTGTAACTTCGACAAATGTTACAATTATGGCAGAGGGGCATTTTGCAAACAATTGTCGAGTCGATAAAAAGGTGGAAAAAACAATCAACCTAGCCTTGGATGACGCAACAAACGAAGGTCTTCTCTTGATGGCTCAAAATGAAAATCTAAAAGCGAAAGAACATGGCGAAGAAAAAGATGATGGTCGTAGTTGTGAAGCGGTGGAAGCCATTGGAAATGAGGGGATACACAGCAGATTTGGCAAAATCACGATATTAGAGACAAAAAAATCGAAGAAGGAATCTAGATTGAACACACGATCGACGAACG
>NW_019272102.1:259066-274109 GCF_002738345.1 Cucurbita maxima | reverse complement strand
CAAAATCACGATATTAGAGACAAAAAAATCGAAGAAGGAATCTAGATTGAACACACGATCGACGAACGAGCCAAAGAAACTTCCAAATCATCAGAAGGAGAATAGAGATTTAGAGCAACAACCAAAATCTGCCGCTAATAAATTTGTGGAGAAGTCTCAGTTGCAGACGTTGAAATTCCTGAACGAGCGCCTTTTGAAGGAGAAAGTAGAGATTAAAAAAGAAAAGAAAGCTTTTAGAAATGGAGATTGAAAGGTTAGAAAAGAAAGTGGCTGAGCTGAGTGAGAGTTGTTACTATCTCAAACAGGAGAAGGAAGAGAATGAGAAGGTAATTTGTGAGCTTATGAAGAGAATTGAAGAAGGTGTGGAGTGATAGAGGTCAGCTACTGATGAGTGGTGGGTTCAAAACCGGAGGAGTGCGTTGGGAAGTGAGATTCTCTACATTGAAGCTTGGCACCATACTGATCGGGTCAAACATCTATCTAGTCAAACTGGGTTAGATGTGGGCATGGGTTGGAAGAGCTACCACGTGTTGCAAATCGAGTGGAGCCGCGTCACCTTACAACACGCATGACGCGTTATTCCATTCATCGTCAATACGTGTCCCTCAGGCTGTCTGACATGCTTTTCCTCCCGCAAGTTGATACGTGGCTTGCTGGCTATCATACGCGCTTTCTGTCCCACAAGTTGACACGTGGCTTGTCGGAAATTTTTCTCTCCTGAGAGTCGCAATACTGAATCTGGCCTTCAAAGTCAGTTCATTTACCTCCTTGTTCCCGAAAGGACCCTCAGAAATCCTCGAATTTCATCATTCATAGAAGAACATATCGAACGGCCAAAATAAGTTCATTTACCTCCTTGTTCCTAAAAGGACCCTCAGAAATCCTCAAATTTCATCCTTCGTATAAGAACATATCGAACGGCCAAAATAAGTTCATTTACCTCCTTGTTCCTAAAAGGACCCTCAGAAATCCTCGAATTTCATTCTTCGTAGAAGAACATATCGAACGACTAAAGAAAAATTGTGAATGAGAAAGGTTACCTCGCAGGTCTTATCGGTTTACAGTTCGTAGTGTTGTAACCCCATATCATGAAAAGATATTATTATGAATTAATAAAATTTGGCCTATGTAATTTGTCGAATCTACAACCATCACGTTATTAACACAATAATCTAACCAACTGAGCTAATTGGGCATAAGTTTTATGCACGTTATAGATCGTTAGCTCCTAATCCAGTCAATCGAGTTTCGTTTGCATAACTTTATGCATAATAAACTTAAAAAAGTCATTATCTTTTAAAGTTCATAGTGTTTTAACTAGTATCATGAAAAGATATAATTAAAAATAAATGAAATTAGCACATGGAGATGTCAAACCTGCAACCTTCACGATATTAGCACATCCCTCTAACCAACTTAGCTAATAAGCCATAGGTTTTATGCACATTGTAGATTGATAGCTCATAATTTAATAAATCGAGTTTAGGTTACATAATTTTTTGCATGATAAACTTAAAACTTTAAGTCATTATAATTTAATAAATCGAGTTTAGGTTACATAATTTTTTGCATGATAAACTTAAAACTTTAAGTCATTATTTTTAAAGTTCGTAATGTTGTAACCTCGTATCATGAAAAGATATTATTAAGAAGAAATGAAATCGGCCCATGCAGGTGTCAAACCAACGACCTTCACATTATTAGCCCGACATTCTAACAAACTGAGCTAATAGGCCATAGGTTTTATGAACATTGTAGATCGATAGCTCCTCATTCAGTCAATCAAGTTTGGCTTACATAATTTTATGCATAATAAACTTAAAACTATAAGTGATTATCTTTTAAATCTAGTATCATTAAATATATCATTATTGAGAAGGAATGAAATTAACCATGCAAGTGTCAAACCTGTAGTAGCTCCTAATATAGCCAATCGAGTTTAGGTTACATAATTTTATGCATAATAAAACTTAAAACTCTTTAATTTCAAGTCATCATGAAATTAGCCCATCCAACCTTCATGTTATTAACTCGACGTTCAAACCAACTAATCTAATAGGCCACAAGTTTTATACTCATTGCAGAGTAGTAGCTCCTAAACCAGTCAATCGAGTTTAGGTTACATAATTTTATGCATAATAATAGGTTGATATCTTTTAAAGTTTGTAGTGCTTTACCCCGTATCATTAAAGATATCTTTGAGAATTAATTAAATTGACCCATCCAAGTGGCAAACATGCTACCTTCGCACTTAATTAGCGCGACGTTCTAACAAACTGAGCTAATGGACCAAAGGTTTTATGCAACTTGCAGATCAATAGCTCCTAATCTAGCCAATCACTTCATTTTAAAACATTATATTTAAAGTTCGTAGTGTTGTAACCCCGTATCATGAAAAGATGTTTTTAAGAGAATTAATGATATTGTCCCATGGTAAAAGGGAGGTCCATCACTTCATTTTATAAGCCCACTTGAACTGTTTAAAGTCATTCGAAAAATACATTTTTTGACGGCTCTAGGTTAATATTTTGGCTGATCCGGCTTGGGTTTGATACGTTCGGACACTTTCTTCTTTCAACTTTTCAGAAGCTTAAATTAGTATGACTATCTTTTGCCTAGTTAAATTTTTAGAATCGAGTTTAAATTATTAATGTACCGGTAGGTTTAGTTAGTTTATATACTTATGAGTAAGTTTAAATTACTTTATACAAAAGTAGGTGAGTTAATTTCCATAATAAAATTTTAATTTATGGTTGTTGGACTTCTTGGGGAAAATTAAAATTTAGAGGCCAGCATTAAGCTAACGTCAAATGGTTGTAGCTGCTTCGAAGGCTAACCAAGTAAGTGGCCTTACCATCATTTGGTTATAATTGTGTATTGTATGATGACACGTGCTCGTGGCTTTGCAAATTGTAATAGCCCAAGCTCATCGCTAGCAGATATTGTCTTCTTCGGGTTTTCGAGATTACCTTACGTTTTTAAAACGCATAGAGAAATTTTCACTCCCTTATAATGAATGTTCCCCTCTCCAACTGTTGTGGGATCTCACAGTCCATCCTCTTTCGAGACTCAGTATCCTTGTTGGTACTCGTTACTTTCTCCAATCAATGTGGGATCTCACAATCCAACCCCTTTCAAGCCCAAGCATCCTCGCTAGCACATCGCCTGATGTCTGGCTCTAATACCATTTGTAACAGTCCAAGCCCACCACTAGTAAATATTCTCCTATTTTGACTTTTCCTTTGGGGCTTCTGCTCAAGGGTTTAAAATGCTTTTTTCTATGGAGAGATTTTTACACCCTTATAAATAATGATTTGTTTCCCTCTCCAACCAATGTGAGATCTAAAAATGCATTTGTCAACTACTAAATGAAAATCAATGCATACACTGTTATTCGTTCTCCCCAGTACACCACTCAGTGTCTGGCTCTGATACCAACATTAACACCCCTAATTTCTTACCTTAATTAGAGGTGTCAAACATGCATGCCTTAATTAACATATGCGGACATTGAAATGATACATTTTCAAATGAAGTCATAGACTTACACATTTAATTTAAAACAAGAAAGTAAGAAATAACGTAGTTTTAAAACATGAAAAAGTTTTGCGTATATCCCATAGGGTCGAGGCTTTATCCAAAGTACATGTGTAAGCTTGTGAGTGCAACAGCCCACCACTACTTGAATGGTAGTGTGTCCTTTTGTTATCTTATGTAAACCTAGAAAGAATTCCATGACATAATCTCTAAGTTGTTGAACCTTTGAGTACCCATCAGATTCACTAACCAACGGTTTGGGCATATCCTTTAACAACTATCTATGTGACCTACCACGTTGAAGAACTTAACCAACTTGGGATTCACTCACTATGTATCAGTAATTTAGTGTGGTATTCACATTAAGGATGAGGAAAATAATCTCATGTTCGTTTGGTAAATATGAATTTGGATACTTACTTTTTGAGTTGTCTTAATACTCTAACTAGTCATCTCTTCATAACATCATTAAATCTTACTTACCTTCATATATCATCTAGTACATCCTTATACTATTAACTAAGGCCAGCAAATTCCTTAACTTTTGAAATCTCTTCTCACAAACTCATTGTAAGTGCGAGTTGTGATCGCATGTATTGAATGAGTTAAACTCAAAACTTTTCAACAAACCTTCTACCTTGTCAAAGCTAGGAAACTTACAACTTTATATCTCTAAATAAGTCTAGACAAACTACAATTTGTTCCTCCTTTAAAATGGTTCACCAGACCATATTCTATAATATTCAATGTCTAAGGAAAATACTTTTGTTCAACCAAGACTCTACATCGGAGAGTTTGGTATAACGCTCATAGAGGTATCAAGTTGGCTTAAGGGCTCATCTTGTTATCTTTTTTGTCTCTGATTAGCCTCCTATAATCGATATGAACACTATTATAAAACAAGTTTAGAAACCTTGTTAAATATCTAATTCATAAAAATTACTTGAGCTATGGGAAATTAGTAAGCCCAACAACATCACTCTAACTCACACAACTATGTCGAACTCCGAGAAAACCTTTTAACCTTGCCTTATTGGTTCATATGCTTGAGGGAACCCTTGTTTCTACATGTATGCATGTTTTTTTTTTCTTTTTAATAACTATCTGGATCAACTCTTAATGTTCAATATATCGTCGTGTGTGCCCATTATTTCCTCTTAACGACTAGAGATATTGCTCTCTAAAACAAATGTTGAGGAGTGTGAAGTCCTGACTTAGTAGCTCATGTGTCTATGGCAGGGTCTACCTTAACTCTGCCAAGTTGTCCTGGCCACTAAAAAAAAATCAAGTAGATTCAAGCTTCATATCTCGTGTGGGTATTAATGTTGGAATAACTTAGATACAACATTCAACCTTATTTCAAACCTTCCTAATTTATTAGAGTTCATACCTTAAACACGTTCTAATATCCCACCAAAAAGTGTTACCCTTTAGAGCTCTACTATTTTATACAAATCAGACTACTCAAACTATTAATTACTCCTTATACTAATAAACTTTACACATTTTACAACTATTAATTACTCCTTAACAATAAACACATTCAACAACTATTAATTACTCCTTAAATCAAAGTTCCCTAAAGGTATATAATACACATATTCTGTACAAGTTAAAGTAGTACACACTATTTTTAACCTTGAGAGTACAAGTAACAACAAGTCAAAGTCAAAGTCAAAGTACAATATGTACCTGAAATCGTACCCTTTCTTAGAGGGAGGTACTGTTTCGCCAGACAGGATCACACATGCTTTACACATCTTGTCTAATACCCAGTGTTGGATAAACCAACAACGAGGAAAAACAACAACAAAAAATAACACAATGCAAAATAAATGGATTTTAGCGTTTTTGAATTCTAAGCAAAAAAATTCTCAAGAGCTAATCGTATTTTTAAATCATTTTTATACTTCTTTAGAGGAAAAAAATAAATTGAAATTTCGGGGAGAAGACGTTAAGAGGAGAAAATCACAATTGTATAAACTGTCAGTATTGAATCTTATGGAAGAATATAAATCGAAGTTTCCTTTATCAGAAATTAAATTACGTCAGCTACAACAGAAAATAGAAGATGACAGTATGAAGTTCGACGAGAGTTCAATATATAATGTTGTTCCTAACTTTATTAAAATCTTAATACAGAAGGATAAATTGAGTGCAAAGGATTATATAATTGAGAAATTAGCTGATGATGATGACATAAAAATGCTTGAAGAGTTCGGTCAATATACTCTAGAGGCATTAATTATTCACGTTCTGGGAATTGTTTTCAACACATATGAAAGTATGGTTCGTGCAGCTTCTTTAATTAATCAACTCGACTCTTCTGTACGTACACATTCTAGGTTATTAAAATCTCACTCTTCTAAAAAGAGCATTTCTAATGTTCACATGTCTGATAAAATGGAAAAGTCTGAGACTTTTTCCTTCGGTGTCTTCTTACTCGAGTTTATGGAGGAGCGGGGATTGGTAAGTTCTATTACAATGGAATCCTTTGGTAGTGGTGTTAAGAAAAAGTCGAAAGGTGGCTATTATTATGAAAGCAATCTATTCATTGTCTGTAATTTTGATGTTACTTTACTTCCGATCAAGCTCAACCTTCCTATGATATGCCCACCTCTTGATTGGATGAGTGCGTGTCCGCCGAATCAATCTCCTAGATATCTCTCAGATCTATCAGGGGGTTACCTAAGTGGACCGACTGGTGAGATTTATGATCGTTACCGCTTATTAAGTTCTGGTGACCTAAATCACTTTTATATATATATATAGGTTATTCTTCTTATTATAAGAATGATTACAAGTCTATGTGTAAAGTCATGAATGCGCTGCAGCGCCAGCCCTTTACAATAAACAGTGATTGGTTGAACCATTTAATGGAAAATGAAGACTATTTTGTTGACGATGGTCTTCTTATGCCACAATTTCTGGAAACGATGAATATCAGAGATGTTAGCCCCATTCTTAGAGATTTCCACATGAAGGATGAGGTAATATACAATGAATTTTCCTTTAACGATTTGTTACATACAGTGATTAAGACTATCCAGCGTTCACGCTATGAACGATTAATTCTCAATCTAGCAAGAGCCTACGATGGCTATAAACTTTACCTACCCGCCTTTCTTGACTTCAGAGGTAGAATTTATCGCTGTGGTATTTTGCATTTTCACGAGTGTGATCTTGCACGAAGCCTGATTGTGTTTGCTGATCATAATCATCAGAAGGAGGAGATAAAGTGTAATTCTTATATAAGAGATGAAAATAGCTTATCAACATTCTTCCATTTTAAGTCTTTAACTCAATGGTTGAAGCAGTGGATTTTATCAACAATTTTAATAACAAAGACAATAAAATTATATCTCAAAACATAACGTTGGCTAAACGGCCTTTTCAGTTTACAGCCAATATTTATGCAATGCTAAATCACAAATTTCAGTTTTTAAAAGACTTTGTCCCTATTACCCACTACACTGCATCAAGTGCATATCAGATTATGAGTTACTTTTTATTGGATGAGAGCCTGGCTGAGAGAACAAATCTCTTCCTATCTCTGGATAATCCAAATCAAATCCAAGATGTTTATTTGTACTTCCTCGCTGAGCTCAAGGAGTTCATGAAAGAAGAACTTGATCCAAATTTATGTTCGGTTGTTTGCAAACACCTCTCTCGTAAGATTGTTAAATCAATCTTTATGCCAATTATCTATGGAAAAACTATAATGAGCACATCAACCGATCTGATGGTACATTTCTCTCAACACCTTACGAGTAAGGAATGCTTCAATGTGGCCTCTGTCTGCTTTAAGTTCTTCAAAGAAAAATATCCAGGAATGGAATGCCTGATCAGGTTGATACGTCTTATAGGCTGGGTCGCGTCTTCTAGGGATAGTGCTGTTAAATATAATGTTAGTTACTTTACAAGTGTTCAGGATTATATGAAAATGGAGTCAACTTATATATGGGTATATGACCGACTTCATAAGAAGAGGCGTCGGGTTACTCTCAGAGTGTCTTCTTCTAAGAGAGATCGTTGGAAGACAGAGATCTCTACCTTCGTCAATTTCATCCATCAGAAGGATGCCTTTATTGCTATGAAAGTAGTTGAAGAAATGCTGAATTGTAATGCTCCTATATACACTGTCCACGACAACTTTATAACAACTGTTGAGAAAAGCCGATTTATTCCAATGGCTTATCTCGAAGTCTTTCGTAGCTTGGGCCCTCCACTTTCAATCATTAACAAGTTCATCTATATAAATGTTATTGAGAATCTTAAATGTATAAATTCATTTGATTATGAAAATCATGTTATTTCCAAGGAATATCTTACTGAATTTTTAATTAAAAATATTCCTGAGAATATAAGTAAGCATAACCAGATTCTTTGGGATAAAAAGATAAATAAAATAGTCACTTGTTACAGTCACTATGTGAAAAAAGTGTGCGGTGAAAATAATAGTGATTATGAATCATGGAAATCACATGAGGAAAAGTGGAATCAATTTTCATATAAATTGAAGAATTCTTTCTGCGTCCATTATTGATAATGAATAAAAAAAGAATGATGGCGTACAAAAATAAAACTATCAATGCTACTACTGAACAGTTATTGAATCGCTTATTTCAAAAGATAGAACGAACTGCATACCATGAACCTCATCCTGGTTTAATAATAGCATCATATTACTTCAATGAGCCATACCCTCTTGTTAACGAGATTGCGCTACTTAGTCTTACAACCATGGATCTCTTAAACCAGTTAGCTTATCCTTCCTTATCAGGTTACGGTAAGTTCACAATTTCCTTAACCATGAAGCGCTCTTTCGGGGAGGAGATCACATTTACGCTTTGTCAGGCTATACCCCTCACTTATATGGATTGTAAGTTAATTCCAAAAAGTGATGTCTATGCTCATATATCTCGATATATTCAGAAATATGCTGAAGTATACGACGGAGATTATATAGTTCGACTCATGATCCGAGTCTATATGGACAGCAAAAAGAAGGAAGAGGATAGGCCTTCTCCCTCTGAGGAGGAGAGATATAACACACTTTCTTCAATCATTGAAGGAAAATTGAGTGAGATCGAGGAGCCTATTACTGCAAGAAAGATCAAACATGGTACCATAGTCGCCATCCAACCCATATCACAGCACTCAAACCACGTAGGAGTGAGCTGAAATCATTCATAGAACAGGAAAATTCAATTGCCTTAGTTCGTTTAATATTAATTTTATATATTTATTGGTTGTTTTAGAACTAAGGCAATTGAATTTTCCTGTTCTACACATTGTGAAAGAAGGAGTTAATCCTCATAAGGCATGTTGGGTAATAGGCTTTCCCACTCAAGGAGTTAATCCTCATAAGGCTTGTGGGGTAATAAGAATTCCAACTCAAGGAGTGAATCCTCATAATTGAATTCTCAACAGCGTCTACGCAGGTTGATAACTCGCCAGAGTAAGTTATTATAATCCCCTTCCTATGGATGGGTAGTAGTTGAATATAAAGCAGCTAACTGTCCTTGTAATTCGATTAGTGAATCCTCTGAAGTTATGTGGGTAATTGTCACTGCTTCTTATACTGAAAATGTCCAAAGTGTTCACCATCATTTCATTCTCTACGGCTTCAACGCACGTTGATAACTCTCCATAGTTAGTTATTATAATCCCCTTCCTATGGATGTGTAGTATTTGAATATAAAGCATCTAACAGTCCTTGTAATTCGATTAGTGAATCCTCTTAAGTGATGTGGGTAATTTGCACTGCGTATTATACAGAAATTGGGAAATCCGGTCCCACTCCAAAAAGAGGATTAGGCACCACTCCAAAAGTAGGATAGAAGGAGGATACGCTACCAGCTAAAGTGTTCTCTACGTCGTCTAGGTTGTTTGATAACTCACCGGAGTGTGTTATTCTAATCCCCATCTAATGGAAGGGTTGTAGTGGAATACAAAGCATCTAACTGTCCTTGTAATTCGCATCCCATGAATGTTAAAGAGGATAACTCACCCGGTATTATTATCGTGGTCTCTAGGATGTAATGTGTGATCAAGTCTCCTTCAGCATCAGAGTAGTCGGGCGTAAAAGCATGGTTCCAACTACCTTATCTGAAGAACGGCGTTAATAGAGTCAACGTATCGCTCTCAATCATATGAAAGTATTATCTATCGTGGGATGATTTCATAAGTTATATCTAACTCATGCGCCACTTCCCTGAGACGTGACCGTGTTCTATATTGAATGATACTAGAGACCGAGCCTAATTATGTGAGTATGTATATGTTTATATAAAAATATTTCTTTTTGTGTGAGTGTGTGTAAAAGTTTATTAGTATAAGGAGTAATTAATAGTTTGAGTAGTATGATTTGTATAAAATAGTATAGCTCTAAAGGGTAACGTTTTTGGGGGACTCCACACTTTCTGTTACCCTTTAGAGCTATACTATTTTATACAAATCAGACTACTCAAACTATTAATTACTCCTTATACTAAAAAGTACTCCACACTTTAGAGCTATACTATTTTACACAAAAGCTATATACAACAACTATTAATTACTCCTTCAACAAAAACTACAAACTAAACTTACTGGTAGAGTACTATAAACATATACAAACTAGAATTATACTCGGTATTTAACATTCATTAGAATGAGAATTACAAGCGTGAGATTAAACACAATCAGACGTTGTGAGACGGGGTGTTTCTTTAGTCTAAGTCTAAGTCTTAGGTAGACAGGATGTATTCTCATTTTTTTTAGGGTGCAAAGTGGGCGTACCTCCGTAGACAGGATGTATCCTAATTTAGAGTGTGCTCCTAAATTGGGTACCTTCTGTCTTTGTCTTTACTTCGGCGGACTAGATCTGGATACTAATGTATTCTCATTTTGATTGTGGGTTGATAGCCTAATACTCCATTCTTGATTGGTGGACCATGATAATAATCACGGGTGCGTTATCCTCTTTAACATTCATTGGATGTGAATTACAAGGCCATTTAGATGCTTTGTATTCTACTACAACCCATTCATTGGAGGTTATTAGAATAACACACTACGACTTGTTATCAACCACCGTAGACGCCGTTGAGAATTAAATGTTGGTGAAAACTTTTGCGTATCCTTACATAAATCATACACTTTTGAGTACTATTTCTCTTTCCCTACTATCACAATTCTCTTGGGGTTCAGTTTCACTGGGAAGTGGCACATTAGTTATATTTAACTTCTGAAATCATCCCACGATAGATAATACGTTCATATGATTTTGAGCGATACATTGACTCTATTAACGCCGTTCTCCAAAGAAGGTAATTGGAACCATAGTTTCTTTTACTATTATTATATTCTGGAGGAGACTGGATCTTCACATGGTTGAGACACCTGCACACAAATTAAACAGGCGCTATAATTCTTGCCGGAAGAGTTATGCTGTCAATACCATCGCTGAGAATGAGAAGATAAACGGGTGATATACCACACCAATCCGTTGGAGTCGGCTACATGACGTCTGAGGCTTCGTCTTGACCTTCGGGTTACTCTACATCATTGCTGACTTCGCAATGACAGATTCTTGCTTTAGGATAGGGGTTTATAGAAAAAGTACTCCCATTTGCAGTGGTGGTGTATCGAGAATACTTTAGCAGGTACCGTATCCTCTTTTTGGAGTGGTGGCAAATCGACTTTTTCGAGTGGTGGCTAATCACTTTTTCGAGTGGGAGGGAATTTTTCCAATTTCTGTATAATACGCAGTGCAAATTACCCACATCACTTCTGAGGAATCACTCCTTGAGTAGGAAAGGCAAAGGCAAAGGCAAAGACAAAGCCTATTACCCACATTGCTTCTGAGGATTCACTAATCGAATTACAAGAACAGTTAGATGCTTTATATTAAAATACTACACATCCATAGGAAGGGGATTATAATAACTAACTCAGGCAAGTTATCAACCAGCGTTGACGCAGTAGAGAATTCAATTATGAGGATTCACTCCTTAGAACTGAAAAATTAAATTGCCTTAGTTCGTTTAAAGACAGAAGCCTATTTCCCACATGCCTTATGAGGATTCACTCCTTGAGTAGGAATGCAAATTACCCCACAAGCCTTATGAGGATTAACTCCTAAAGTGGGAATGCCTATTACCCCACATGCCTTATGAGGATTAACTCCTTGAGTGGGAAAGCCTATTACCCAACATGCCTTATGAGGATTAACTCCTTCTTTCACAATGTGTAGAACAGGAAAATTCAATTGCCTTAGTTCGTATTGGCCACTAAAAAAAATCAAGTAGATTCAAGCTTCATATCTCGTGTGGGTATTAATGTTGGAATAACTTAGATACAACATTCAACCTTATTTCAAACCTTCCTAATTTCTTAGAGTTCATACCTTAAACACGTTCTAATTTCCTTATGTAATCTTGCATACTTACCCTTAAGGTCATAAATGGGTTTCTTAAAAAGTTTATTTAACCATTGAGGTCTTTTAGAATCTTGAAAACATTTTATAATTCTTATAGGGGTATGTTGATCATTTACCACCCGAAATCTTGGTTAAATCTGGAAATATTCCAATGGCCTTGTAACTTTGTATAAAATCTTTGAATCATGACATATTCAAATGGTCTTCTAAGTATGTTATAGAAGAGACAACTCATTGAATCCAACGACCAAATTTAAAATGGAGATCAGTTGCCCAGTAATTAGAGAGAATATGTATGGCATCAGTTTTATAAAATTTACGAAAATCTAGAAGTTTTTTAACGTCGATTTAAGCTATCTCTATAAAGCCTGAAGTAGGAGCTTTCGTTTGGAGCAAGAATCGAGCCAAGTCGAGCCTTCAACCGTGAGTTGTTATAGCCTCTGCGATTTTGGGTTTCTTAGTGTCTGATTTCTTCCAAATTTGAGAGCCATAGTCAACCATTTTCCTTCAAACCTACTTTTGCACCTTCTAAATTAGAATATCCAAAAGTTTCGTGATGAAATAAAGTGTTGAAGGTGCCTCAAACACAACTTCTCAATTTGGTCCGTCTTTAAAGGAAGATGGTTGAAGCTCGAAAATTAAATACGAGCCTACATGCAAATTTGTCAAGAAATTTATCATGTTCGATTTTTAAACCTCCAAATAATATTTACGTAGAAGACCACGAAGGTTAACAATGTTGGGTTTTATGTCCTAAAACTCATAGTTTGTAAACAAAAACATATTCTATTTTCAATAAAGTTATTATTGTTGTTTATTCAGTAAAGATTGTTATTGAATAAAGTGAACTTTACAATCATTAATTTAAATCCAATAAACTAAGAACACTCTGGCTATAGTATGATTACTTGAACTTTATGTAGAGACATAAGAGTTGATCAAGTTCAAGTATATAGTCAAAATGATCTATAGTATAAGATTAAGGCTGAGTACCTTATTTTGGAGACACTATAGATGCGACCCACTTTTGTATATGATATAAACAATGTGATCACTAAAATTGTACATGTGAAGACATGTGAGTGAGGGTGTCCTATGCAATGAGTATTGCATAAGATCGGACCATGAAGAAAATCACTCACTTTATAATGTCGTTTACTATTGAGACTGATTTTCTTTTCATTTGATGACCTAGGTAACTCGATCTTAATCCTGAGCTAACCATGGACTCCTGTTTATTCGGAATTATCCTTAGATTTGCATGGGTGAGAGTGACTCAAGTTCACCGATTTAATAGGCCTCCCATTTCAGGGGTAAGACTGGGTAAATGGATGGAGACGTGGGGTGCAAGATGAAATTCACTCCTACCCACTTTTAGGGATAAAAGAGAGATAGTTCTCTTAAGTACTGACTCCTGGTCTTGAACAAGGGGCCCCACCCTCTCATTGGCCTGAGAGAGATCCGGTTTACTGGTTGGATCACAAACCAATTGGTCATCAGAGGATTAGTGAGACATAAAAAACAAGAAGTAACTATAGGGGTAAAACTGTAAATTGACCCAGCTCTAGTTACGAACAACCTGTGAAGGATCGACTTACTAATCATGGTTATATCAAATGGACAAAAATATATCTATAGTGAGGAGAGTGCAACTATTAGGCTATAATGGAATGTCCTAGTAGTTAACGAATGTTGGTTAACAAGGTTAATGAGCTTAACCGGTAAATCTTGGATCGTTGGAGCCCATGATCTATTGGTTCATTAGGTCCCTCTGCTAGCTCATATCGGACTAAACCATAGAACAGTGTGACGAGTGAGTTCTAAGTGTTCGAATTCAAATTAGGGAGAATGCTCTACATATATACGATATATTTAACCGCATTTTTGTTTTATTTACGAATTAAACAAAAAAGAGAGAGTCTGAGATATTTAAATAAGATTTAATACCTTAATCAAATATGTGTCAAAATTAATTGGGATTGTCAGTTGAATTAATATTAAATATTAATTAAATAGTTTAATTCATCATTTAATATTACTTTGATTTGAAATTAATAATTCAAATTGATTGTTGAATCAAAATGAAGAAAGTCANTTGACATTTGAATTAATATTAAATATTCATTAAATAGTTTAATCATTCAAATTTAATATTACTTTGGAATTGGAAAAATCCATGTTAGTGAAATTTTGAGGTGTCAAAATTTGGTTAAACCAAACTTGCATACTTGCCAAATAAAACCCACAAATTAGAGTGGAATTTTAAGTGTCAAAATTTGGTTAACTCAAGCATGCATGTTTGCCACATAATCCAAAACATTTGAGTGAAATTTTGAGTGTCAAAATTTGGTGATCTCAAATTTGCATGAACACGCAAACATGACTCTATAAATAGAGTGATCATAATACATGAAAGGTCTTCTTGTTGGTGAAAAACCTTGAGAATAACCTCTCACAAACACTCTCTTCATATATACAAAATTCCTCCCAAGTTTAAGTCGTTCACCGGATTCCACAATCCCGTTCTAAGGCTGGAGAATAGTGGAGAAGACACTAGTGGTGGTTCGAAACCGGTTCGTGAGGAAAGAGGAATTTAAACTAGAAAAGGTTAGTATTCAAACTCATTAAGTTTTAATACTTATGAAGATGCTAGTTATTTACTATAATTGATGTTCTAAAAGTGCCTAAGATCCAAATTGCTTCCGCATGTGTTATATTAACACCTTCAAACAAGACTTAGTAAGTCCAATTGAAGAAAATTATTTTCGTTTAAAATTTGGGAGTAAGGATCAAAGTCTTACTTACAATCCATTTTCGTCAAAATTGAGCCTTTCTTTAGCTTTAGAAGATTAAGTTGAGGGCTTTTAATGAAGAAATTGGGAGTTAATACGTCATATATAAGGTTACCTAAGGAAACAAAATTCAGCTTTTTTTTAATAAGGATCAAATTCATTTTTGTATCGAAAGCCCATGGGACCATACATCTTCATAAAATTTGTGTCTTATAAATTTCTAAAATTGAAAAAATAGATAATATTTTTATACACTTTCAACTTTATATCATCTCTAAACAATATATAA